>NW_028324226.1:5757575-6060606 GCF_054372755.1 Phalangium opilio
TGATGGACCCATGCAGTTAAAAAAGCACAGATATGTCGTATAGATTTTACGTGAAGGCCCTAAATTGTATAAAAATTTCACGGAAGACCAAGTTTATCCTCGCTTAATGATGAAGGAAAACAATATCTGAAAACCTTCGCTTAACTTATTTCTGATAAAACCAAAGCTAGTAGTGTTTCTGGCGAAGCCATTTCAGTCAATGTCACCCACCCTCTTCACCTCCCGTTTTCTTTAAGATCGGTTTAAGCCTTTTCCGTCTGGACAGCCAAAATGGAATGGGGCCAAGAATAGAAATGAGATTTTCGGGAAAAGTAGCCTCAATTCGGTTAGTAAGTGAGATAGAGAGGGACTGAGAGAAGTCCAGACTGAATTTTAGGGTTAAGGTTTCTTCGAACGTAACGTATAGCCAATTTTGAAAGTTGAGACGTCGATTTAGGACTCCTCTTTCTCTGTATACCACCTCTTTTAATCTTGTTTTGGTTTTTGGATACCCTTAGTGGGTGAATATATGGTGTTAATATGACCTGGAGCTAGCCCAATAAGGTCAAGGTCAAAACAAGGATGATGCAAACTCTGAAACATGGATTATAAGGCTTTTTATAAAAAACATTCTAGGATTAAAAACCGTTAATATTTTAGAACATTTTTGACCATCAATTAGCTTAAAGAGTTCATTATTAACGCCATGAACTCTCAATGTACTGTCAAAGCTAATCGAATATCAAGCTTAACAGACGATGACAGAGCTAAGTGATTTCATAGTGGTATGTTGTCACTCGCCCAGAACAGTTTTCTTGAACTTAAAACCGTCGCTTATCAGTGTCGACTGTCAAAACTGAACCGTTATGAAATCACCGAAACTATCAGGAGATACAGAGCCTTCAAAAAACCAAACTGTCAAAACATTACATCCTGGGTCTTTCTTGTATGTATCATCCATGGTTTCCCATTATCGATAAAAGCATTGTGAAAAGAGGGGGGAGGATAGTGATCCAATTCTGCCGCTCTAGTTACAGTCTGGCATCGTTTCTACACCACTTTTCTAAACCAGAACCCTTCGGTCAAGTATAAGCCGTCTATACTAACCTCTCTGTCAAGGGAAAAGTGATTTTAACGTGGAAAAATGTTGACGTTACAGGGACAAAAGAGAATGGGATTGTTCTGGCGGGCGAAGACGAGATAAGAAATTGAATAGCACCCGTGGGGAAGGGCCAAAGATGTTTGTTTACTCTCCGGCCATCGGGACAGCTGAAGAGGATGAATTGCTAACCGGGGCCTGCTGCTCATGTTTTGATTCTGTTACTAAAATATGTTTGAAGGTTATCGTGTTCCTTAAAAATTGCAAGTGTTTGTGCACTGTTCTTTTAGTAAACAGGAGTTGAGTTTCTCACAGTAATTTGACACAAAAGCTGCAATATATCATTTTGAATATAAACAGCAAGTTGAAGCAAGGAGAAAAGAGGTGAGATGTAGTGGCAATGATGGGTTACTTTGGGAAATGAATGTCTACCAGTGTATCTTGCATACGCCCTACTGGGCCCGGAAATAAGCACAGGACACTGGACATTGTCCAATAAAATTTCAAAATGTCCCATAATTTTGTTAAAAACTAGGGAGGTCATTGGACAGTTTGACCAATAAATTTTCCGAAGTTTTGATAGCTTGACTATGCGATACTATTTTTACACTCTCCAGTGGACAATGTCCTATAAATTTTCCAGTTCACTGGGAACATATCCTATAAGAAAATTTTCTTATTTCCGGCCCTGCGCCCCTACCCTTCGGTTGGCGATTGTGAAGTGCTGCCGCGTATCGACATATAGTATTTGAATGAGAACTAGCTTCTATTTTAAGACATAGGGGGCGTCCTTTGCGATTCTGTACTGTATGACCCTACCTAAACACTGAGGATGCTGGGAGGACTTCGTTGACGTAGGTGAGTGTACAGTCCGCAATGTTATAGGTTTGGAGGTTTCTGCTCCATGCCTCTCACCTTCAAGGCTGAAGAGGGCGAATAAGCCTTTCCTATGAAACTAAAAGGGAAGGGCACGGGGGTAGAACTTGAGCTTCTTTCTCGCTTTTCGGCGCCAGCGCTCCAGGAGTTTTCGATTCTGAGAGTGAGCAGAGACGGCAATGGATCAACCTTCTTGTATGTCCCAACACTGAAGGCTTGACATCGAAGAGGCTTATTCTGAGAGAGCGGTAGCTCTCTTAGATATGACTTCATACTGCTCTTAATGTATAAGGAGGGTTTTTTGTTTGGATGTAGTTTTTTTTGTATTGCATTAACTGTTTTGAAAAAATTCCACAGAACTACATTTCTGGCCCACAATATGCGGTTAAAATTTCAAAGAGATCCATTAATTAGTTAATTTTATAAAAAATAAAGTTGCTAAGGGTGGTTTTCATTTCCATAAAATTCATCACACCTTTTGTTGAAAAACAGGAATTTTTCCCATAGAAATAACATGGGAAATTTTCGGAAAAAAACGATCCGGTGGCTCCGATGTTAGAAAAACTATACGTTTGTTAGACTTGAAAACGGGTTTAAATGGAAGGTACAACACCTAACATTCCGCTAAGCAATTTTCATTGACTATAATTAAGTCTAAGTATGTTTAAATTTAAATTTTCAAAACCATTCCAATCTGCGATATTTAAGCAGTGTAAAGAGACAGTTTATGATGTTAGCACTTTTAAAGCTAGTTGGTTCATATTTCGTGGTGGTTGAAAAACAAGGGGACCTAGCTTTGTGTGAGCTAAAAAGTTAAGTTGGAAAAGGTCCCCCCCCCACTAATAAATTATGTAACCAACTGCCTTTGGTACTTGTGGGTACTTGTAGGTACTTGTGGGTGCTTGTAGGTACTTGTAGGTACTTGTGGGTGCTTGTAGGTACTTGTGGGTGCTTGTAGGTACTTGTGGATGCTTGTAGGTACTTGTGGGTACTTGTGGGTGCTTGTAGGTA
This sequence comes from Phalangium opilio, assembly GCF_054372755.1. Classification (NCBI taxonomy): domain Eukaryota; kingdom Metazoa; phylum Arthropoda; class Arachnida; order Opiliones; family Phalangiidae; genus Phalangium; species Phalangium opilio. The sequence continues at coordinate 5,760,541 of NW_028324226.1, forward strand.
CTTGTGGGTGATTGTAGGTACTTGTGGGTGCTTGTAGGTACTTGTGGGTGCTTGTAGGTACTTGTGGGTGCTTGTAGGTACTTGTGGGTACTTGTGGGTGCTTGTAGGTACTTGTGGGTGCTTGTAGGTACTTGTGGGTGCTTTTAGGTACTTGTGGGTGCTTGTAGGTACTTGTGGGTGCTTGTGGGTGCTTGTAGGTACTTGTGGATGCTTGTGGGTACTTGTAGGTACTTGTGGGTGCTTGTAGGTACTTGTGGGTGCTTGTAGGTACTTGTGGGTGCTTGTAGGTACTTGTGGGTGCTTGTAGGTACTTGTGGGTACTTGTGGGTGCTTGTGGGTACTTGTGGGTGCTTGTAGGTACTTGTGGGTGCTTGTAGGTACTTGTGGGTGCTTGTAGGTACTTGTGGGTGCTTGTAGGTACTTGTGGGTGCTTGTAGGTACTTTTGGGTGCTTGTAGGTACTTGTGGGTGCTTGTAGGTACTTGTGGATGCTTGTAGGTACTTGTGGGTGCTTGTGGGTGCTTGTAGGTACTTGTGGATGCTTGTAGGTACTTGTGGGTGCTTGTAGGTACTTGTGGGTGCTTGTAGGTACTAGTGGTTGCTTGTAGGTACTAGTGGTTGCTTGTAGGTACTTGTGGGTGCTTGTAGGTACTTGTAGGTACTTGTGATTGCTTTAAGGTACTTGTGGGTACTTGTGGATGTTTGTGGGTGCTTGTGGGTACTTGTGGGCGCTTATGGGTACTTGTGGGCGCTTATGGGTACTTGTGGGCGCTTATGGGTACTTGTGGGCGCTTGTGGGTACTTGTGGGTGCTTGTAGGTACTTGTGGGTGCTTGTAGGTACTTGTGGGTACTTGTGGGTACTTGTGGGTGCTTGTGGGTGCTTGTAGGTACTTTGGGTGCTTGTAGGTACTTGTAGGTACTTGTGATTGCTTTTAGGTACTTGTGGGTACCTTTGGTTGTTTTTGGGTGCTTGTGGGTACTTGTGAGCGCTTATGGGTACTTGTGGGCGCTTGTGGGTACTTGTGGGTGCTTGTAGGTACTTGTGATTGCTTTTAGGTACTTGTGGGTACTTGTGGTTGTTTGTGGGTGCTTGAGGGTACTTGTGGGCGCTTGTGGGTACTTGTGGGCGCTTGTGGGTACTTGTGGACGCTTATGGGTACTTGTGGGCGCTTATGGGTACTTGTGGGCGCTTGTGGGTACTTGTGGGTGCTTGTGGGTACTTGTGGGCGCTTGTGGGTACTTGTGGGTGCTTGTGGGTACTTGTGGATGCTTGTGGGTAATTGTGGGTGCTTGTGGGTGCTTGTGGGTGCTTGTGGGTACTTGTGGGTACTTGTGGGTGCTTGTGGGTGCTTGTGGGTACTTGTGGATGCTTGTGGGTGCTTGTGGGTGCTTGTGGGTGCTTGTAGGTACTTGTGGATGCTTGTGGGTACTTGTGGGTGCTTGTGGGTACTTGTGGGTGCTTGTGGGTACTTGTGGGTTCTTGAGGGTGCTTGTGGGTACTTGTGGGTGCTTGTAGGTACTTGCTCCGGGTGCTTGTAGGTACTTGCTCCGGGTGCTTGTAGGTACTTGTCCCGGGTGCTTGTAGGTACTTGTCCCGGGTGCTTGTAGGTACTTGTCCCGGGTGCTTGTAGGTACTTGTCCCGGGTGCTTGTAGGTACTTGTCCCGGGTGCTTGTAGGTACTTGTCCCGGGTACTAGTAGGTACTTGTCCCGGGTACTAGTAGGTACTTGTCCCGGGTACTAGTAGGTACTTGTCCCGGGTACTTGTAGGTGCTTGTAGGGTAGCCCTGACTATATTTTGTTTAAGATTTTTAGCTTAATATCAAACAGACGTTAGTTTTTCCTACATAAATGTTTGAAATTGACAATCTCGGATCGTCTTTGTGAAGTTTTAAGGATATCCGAATTTCATATTGGCCTTATGAATATTTTGAACTAAATGTTAAACGGACATAAATCAGCATTTTTAAAAATCTTGTAAAATTGTCAATTTGGTCCTATTTCTGGGGTAAAAAATTGTATTATGTTAATTACAATAAGAATACAAACTTTTATTGATTTACGTTTTTTCAAGTATCATTATAAATAAATGTCTGATTGAGCTAAATTTATGTTCCTCTTTATATATGTTTCTGCTTAGTGCAGATTTTGAAAATGTAAAACAGTTTCTTAACATTCTTAATTAAAATGAAGACTGAAGGAACAGATATTAATCAAAAATGTCTTGATTAGAATCAAGACCTAAAAAGTATCGATAAGACTGAGGTTATCACTTGTCTGAAGGATCAGATATTAATTTTTCTTTTTAATTGAAACTTAAATGCATGCTTAAGAAAAAACAACGTTCCATTACCGTTTTCCGTTGAAATAAATTATTTTACTGGTAATCAATTTCAAAAATTTACTTATCTCGGCTTTTCGACCACAATTCCATTCCCCGAAAACATTTTATCATTACATTAATTACTTTTGGGAGATAACGTGTCAAAATAACCTATAAAACAATAAAAAAACTGTAATAGCGGTCTGTTTAGCCATGACAAGAACCAGGGATAGATAGACTTTTTTAAGACGGAATGGGTAACAGGGTTATTCGGGTGCGCGTCCTAGTCCACGACCCCCTTACCCGTGACGGGGGGGTATGAAAGAAGAGGCGGGTCTTATTTTCATTATGGCGTTGTATGTATATCCGGGTCAAATAAACGTCGTCTGCCAAGTTGGAATGGATTGGGCTCCGATTGTAATTTTTGAAAGAACATTGTTTAAAAATGGAAGTAACACAAGACATAGGGCTTGAAACCAAAACACATTTTGAAATACGATTTATTTCTCTTTGATGAAGTTGTAGTGATGCTTTAAAAGCCTTCATAGATATTACAACACGAACAGGTTTTAACCAAACACTAAGCTCGCAAAACTCCTGGCCATTCACTAAGCCTTGGTTAACTTCATCAAATTCGCTTACAAAATTATGAGGATAGTAGAAATGATTGGATTTAGAAAGAATTAGCGAACACTTTTCACCCTTACAGATGTACTCCAAATCCAAAACACCGGCAATAAATTCCCTACCTCTTAATTGCTATTAAAAACAATTCCCAAATAATTTCCTACCCTTGCTTTGAGACGGCTTCATTTTGAACCCCTGTAAAGATGCTTATCTGTACAACCATAGCCCACTCTATCACGCGCATCACGACGCAAGCTGCTCGCGCTATATAGCGCGAGCAGCGCAGCGCCCGGGAGCGCGGATCGAGTGGGCTCTTGTACAACGCAAGAGGGGTCGTAGTCATAGCGACAGATGTAAACAGGAATTACGTATTTTTGGCCCTCCCCGTCAGCAACGTCACCAATACGTAGTTTTAGTGAGCCAATAAGAAAATTTAATTTTTTGGTTACGTGTTGAAGGAAGGGGCTATGTACTCGTCTATGAGTCGGACTGAAGTAAATATTAACCGTTGGGAATTCCGTCTTAAAAAAGTCTATCTATCCCTGCAAGAACCTTTTAAAAGTTTCAAGCACTATATTACCCTTTCGAGACTAACAGCACCTGAGCAAACTATAGCTTAACCTGCTACTAGTACGACCAGGGAGAATTGATGTAAACTGGAGTTGAAATTTCATCATGTGCGACCTCGGCCTTGAAACTCTCCCATAGTCCCAGTGTGTGTAGAACATAATTTTTTCGCTGTTATCTGCCAAAATCAATCTTTCTTGGTAGTGCCGCCTCCTCACTTGAATTTTTCATGATATATTAAGGTTTGAACGAACAAAATTCTAGATTACCATTTTCACTACTATGTCCCTCTGCTAACTTGAAGCAAACTTTCCTCTCTTTTTGCTGCTCATTACCGGTGCCATTCCCTTGACTTTCTGTTCGTTATAACTACTATCATGAGTTTATTTAATTGAAACCAAAATATAAAAAAAATTGGATTTTTTTCCTTTTGTGCTACTTAGAATTTACAAATGTATATAACGTTGTCCGTGCCATATCAAATAGTCTCTAACCATTGTTAGAAACTAGAGAGAGAAATTGGGCAGTAACACTGATCATGCCCTGAACTGTGAGAAAGAACAATACGACGGTTGACTAAAGTACACTTGATATTACATCATTTTGCAAAACCGCGAGTAAAAATCTTAGTGTCCCTATTGAATTTGGCCAGGGATAGATAGACTTTTTTAAGACGGAATGGGTAACAGGGTTATTCGGGTGCGCGTCCTAGTCCACGACCCCCTTACCCGTGACGGGGGGGTATGAAAGAAGAGGCGGGTCTTATTTTCATTATGGCGTTGTATGTATATCCGGGTCAAATAAACGTCGTCTGCCAAGTTGGAATGGATTGGGCTCCGATTGTAATTTTTGAAAGAACATTGTTTAAAAATGGAAGTAACACAAGACATAGGGCTTGAAACCAAAACACATTTTGAAATACGATTTATTTCTCTTTGATGAAGTTGTAGTGATGCTTTAAAAGCCTTCATAGATATTACAACACGAACAGGTTTTAACCAAACACTAAGCTCGCAAAACTCCTGGCCATTCACTAAGCCTTGGTTAACTTCATCAAATTCGCTTACAAAATTATGAGGATAGTAGAAATGATTGGATTTAGAAAGAATTAGCGAACACTTTTCACCCTTACAGATGTACTCCAAATCCAAAACACCGGCAATAAATTCCCTACCTCTTAATTGCTATTAAAAACAATTCCCAAATAATTTCCTACCCTTGCTTTGAGACGGCTTCATTTTGAACCCCTGTAAAGATGCTTATCTGTACAACCATAGCCCACTCTATCACGCGCATCACGACGCAAGCTGCTCGCGCTATATAGCGCGAGCAGCGCAGCGCCCGGGAGCGCGGATCGAGTGGGCTCTTGTACAACGCAAGAGGGGTCGTAGTCATAGCGACAGATGTAAACAGGAATTACGTATTTTTGGCCCTCCCCGTCAGCAACGTCACCAATACGTAGTTTTAGTGAGCCAATAAGAAAATTTAATTTTTTGGTTACGTGTTGAAGGAAGGGGCTATGTACTCGTCTATGAGTCGGACTGAAGTAAATATTAACCGTTGGGAATTCCGTCTTAAAAAAGTCTATCTATCCCTGATTTGGCACCATTGGTTTTAGAATAATTAAAATTTTCCACTGCGAAGCGTGCCGGTCACGAATGGGGATGTAACGTCTTTAGGAACCTTTTAAAACGCAAAATCATACACGTACTCTCCCAATAGTAATTAATGTAATGATAAAATGTTTTCGGGGAATGGAATTGTGGTCGAAAAGCCGAGATAAGTAAATTTTTGAAATTGATTACCAGTAAAATAATTTATTTCAACGGAAAACGGTAATGGAACGTTGTTTTTTCTTAAGCATGCATTTAAGTTTCAATTAAAAAGAAAAATTAATATCTGATCCTTCAGACAAGTGATAACCTCAGTCTTATCGATACTTTTTAGGTCTTGATTCTAATCAAGACATTTTTGATTAATTACTAAAAGGGCCTGGTAATGTTTTGATTATTTTATTTAATCGCACGTATTTGTGAATTAGATGTTCTTATGGCGAACACGAGCCGATGTTTTAGCAGTAATTTGACAAAAAAAAAAACTTGGCAATATATCATTTTGAAAATAAAGGGCAACGAAAACTTTGGGTTAATCTTTAGGCTTGGTTTGTTTTAGCGCCTGTAATATTTCACCCGCTTAGCAATGAAGTTCAAAGAGAACCTTCGAAAAATAGTTCTAGCCTTTTCGGATAGTTTACAAATAAAACAGGGAGGCAATTGTACTTGCAAATTCGTGGAAGACTGACGATTTACTGTCTGATTTTATGGGCTTATTTTATTGGCCAATACGCCGAGGAAAAAACAAATTCGCAAAATGCATTCTTAAGGAATTTTTGATAATAAAACTCAATAATATTACCCCAGCAGAGTCTCAAATTCATTAAATTAAAAAGACACCCAACCTGTCGTAATGGTTCAGACCAGGGATAGATTTTATTTTAGAAGTAGGAATGGAGAACGTTTAGTATTAACTTCATCCGACTCTCAGCCCAGTATAGAGCTACTCCCTCCAACGCGTAACGAAAAGTTTAAATTATCTTATTGGCTCACTTAAACAACGTTTTGATGACGTTGCTGACGGGGACGGCGAAAAATACGTAATTCCTTTTTATCTCTGTCGCTATGACCCGCCTCTACTTTCATACCCCTCCGTCCCATGGAAGGGGGTCAGATTACTCTGTTCTCCATTCCTACTTCTAAAATTAAATTATGTTCAGACTAATACTTTTGCCGACGCTACACAGCATAAAAGTAAACAACAAAATATTATAATTTTTCAAACCTCTTAAATATGTTTATGAATACATTAATCAAAATAAGTTTATCTTCCAGAACTCACTCTTTATCAATCGAAATATAAAAACTAGACTTGCAGTCCTTATAACAACATATTCGCAGTTCAATAAATAATATATATTTTTTTAATATTAAATCGCAGAGCGCATTTATCAAAAACCCACACACACACACACATAAAGTCTCAATCTCTTTTCTATTTCTTAGGCTGACCTCCAGCTTCGGGACAAACACACAGGAAAAGATAACTAAATTTGCTGTCGAAAAGTTTACGTGACCGTCAAAATTCATTTTATGTCCATAACATGTAACGCGCAATTTGAAAAGACGTGAAAAATGTTTCTAAATCGTTTGAATGAAAGAAACGGTCTAAATTTAGTTTCCTCTCCCTTCTTTTTTTGGCTTGACATTGAAGTTTTTTGTACTATAACCAGAAGTGAGATGAGACTAGAAGTATCGAGGTGACCAAATTCTTCACTTGGCGAAAGTGAATATTCTTGATAACACACCAACGGTTGGCCCTCTGGTGGCGGTTTCAGAATTTCCCCTCCAAAACGTGAGACGCTCGCGGTGGTAGACGGCGGAACTAGATTCAACCAGAAGTGAGATGAGAGCAGAAGTACTGAGCTAACCAAATTCTTCACTCGGCGAAAGTGAATATTCTTCATAACACAAGAACGGTTGGCCCTCTAGTAGCGGTTTCTGAATTTCCCCTCCAAAACGTGAGACGCTCGCGGTGGTAGACGGCCGAACTAGATTCAAGGAGCTGCGTCCGTGTCCCGCCGCTTTAGGTTGAGGGGAAGGGGGTAGGAAATATTTTTGGAACTCGACCAATTTATCTCTCTCTAGTGTAGGCGCGATGGAAGCGGCTTAAAATCCTCAAATTTGTTCACTAGTGCCAGGATCTATTACCAATGCTAGAGCTCTTCACTTCTAGTCTCATCTCACTTCTGCTATAACTAGATTTCGGATTTACCACATTTTGCTCCCAAAATACGAAGAAAGGTCTCAGTTTAAAAACGTACTTTTCTGGACCAAAGTCAGCTACGAACTACACATTGCCTCTATCATTCAACGTTTTCTAAAGATAACCTTGAATATACAGGGTGGAAAGATTCGCCGGCGACCAGTGTAGATACTTCTAACAAAGCAATGACGGACGGTATTTCGAACAACAGGGATAGATTTAATTTTAGAAGTAAGAATGGAGAACGATTAGTATTTAATTCATTCCGACTCATAGCCCAGTATAGAGCCCCTCCCTCCAATACTTAAAAGTTTAAATTATCTTATTGGCTCACTTAAACTACGTTTTGATGACGTTGCTGACGGGGACGGCGAAAAATGCCTAAAGGCCCGTTTACAGAAGAGCGTAATGCTTAAGCGGAAAGAGCAGAGATCAAGCTGAAGCGTTTTCTGGAACTCGCGCGGGTGTTCACAAACGAGCATAAGCCGACGTGTTCGCGCTTTTAGGGGATGCTGTAGCAGATATTTCAAAAAAGCTCCCGATCTGCCACGGCAGATTCTTCCGCTCATGATGAGCTGAAGCTTAAGCACACGTGACTATAGGTAGCCAATGAAAAGATTTCGGGCGTTCTGCTATTTTGTCGTCGGCTGAATTCATGTTATCCAAAAAAATTAGACGTAGTACTGAAATATGTCTTTGAAAGAAAAGAAAGAGCAGGAAAAGGTTTTAAAAGCCCAAATTAGGCAAAGAAGCGAGCAAAAAAAAGAAGAATTGTGCAATTTAATGGTAAACTACCCGGAAGTGTGGAATAAATCTTGCCCAGAATTCCGGGATAGACAATTGCAAGCTGTGAAATGGGAAGAAATTTCCAATATTATGAAAATGTCCAGTAAGTAAGTGGAATTCTAATGAGAAATTCCATTTTAAATATAATTTTTTTCTATAGCCAAAGATGCAAAAGCTTTGTGGAAGTATCTAAAAGACACTTTTCGAACAAATTTTCACGCGGTAAGTAAAAAAAAATCGGGGCAAGAGTATGTCGAGGACGAAGACATCAATCTAGTCAAATGGCCCTTTTTCAAGTCACTAATGTTTTTGAAAGACACAGTGAGTCGACGAGAGTAAGTTAAAATTTAATATAACAAATTATCTTGTTTTAAAAAGGTCAAACAAAACTATAATTTTATCTTGTTTTAAACTTAATTTCCATTGAATTTTTGATTTAGCACATTTTGCAATCTAGGAGAGACCGTCGAAGATGATAACGGCGAAACAGCTGAGCAAGTAAATATATGAATCAATGGTAATAAAATGAAATCTAAATAACGTTTGACAGATATTAAATGATATGGCAAACGGAAATACTCCGGACGATATTGAAGAGCCATGTGATGAAGGTGATGAGTACAACGACTCAACTTTGTCCAAACAAGATCCACCCCCAGGCCCCTCAACATGTTCTGCAAAACAATATCCACCCTCAGGCCCCTCAACATGTTCTGCAAAACAATATCCACCCCCAGGCCCCTCAACAAGTCATTCAAAACCAGATCCACCCCAAGGTCAATCCACCAGAGCATCAACAGCCACAAAAAATACCAAAAAAAGGAAACGAGTAGAAGATACGGATGCCGACGAAGTGACAAATGAAATTTCAAAAATAGATGAGTGAGTTTACAAATGTCCGGTTTACAATTTCCCCCATGTATTGTAATAAATGGGCATACTATAGGTTTTTAGCAGCTTCAATTGCACACAAGTGCCAAAAAAATGCAGAAACCAGGCCTCAAAGATTCTGCAAATATTTGGCAGATTTACTTTGTCAAGTACCTGAAGAGGCGCAATTAGACTGCGAACTCGAATTAATAGGAGTTGTACAGAGCTACATCCGAAACAAGAACCAATCTGATTAGAAGTCATTGAAAATGTTTATTAAATTGTTTTTATATCAACATCAGTTTAATACTTGCATTCAAATAATTATTAATATTACCGATAGAATAACAAATTATCTTAAAAATACATGTAGTAAATATATTAGCGAATAACGCCGGGCATATCCCACTGCCAAGGAACAGAACCTTCCTCTGACCAAAAGTAGTCTGTGTATATCATTCTACATCGCTTAGCTTTTTCTGTAGAATTTCTGGCCATCGTACCATGCAGAGCAAACAAAGCATTGTCCGGCTCGTCATTCCATCTGCCATAGCAATAATTTCCCTCGCTATCAATAAAATCAGCATATCCAGGTGGACTGTATGCTTTTTGTGACTTTTTCAAATGTTTCTCTTTGCAAAGTAGAAAATTATGCAAAACCACTGAAGCTTTGATAACACGGTCAACATTTTCTGGTAAAAGGTTTATCATCTTGTGGAATATTCTCCATCTTGCACCCAATATCCCAAAAGCGTTTTCACTACAGCGCCTTGAAAATCAATTGTAAATAATTTGTTACAATTTTTAATACTTAAACGACGTAATTAATAAGAGATAACTTTACCTGGCTCTGCTTAGTCGATAATTGAAAACACGAGATTTTGAATTAAGTTCCTTGGAGGAATATGGTCGTAAAAAATTTTCTTGCAATTGAAAAGCCTCGTCCCCCAAAAATACATATGGTGCCAAAGTATTGCTTCTTGGTAGTTTCGATGGTGGTGGTATATTAAGACGCTTGTTTTCTAGAGCACATCCTATTGGGGATGCCTTGAATATTCCACCATCAGAATTAGCTCCAAATCCACCAATGTCGACTGCCAAAAATTTATATTCCGCGTCTACTACGGCCATGAGCACGATTGAATTTGTTCCCTATAAAGTAAATTAAGTTTGAATTCGGTTATAAATGAGAGACCTCTACATATTTACCTTGTAATTGTAGTAAGTAGAACCACTGTTTGGTGGCTGCTGAATCACCACGTGCTTCCCGTCGACAGCCCCACAGCAGTTTGGATACTGCCACAGTCTACCAAACTCTTGAGCAGCGTTCTTCCAGGTTTCTTCAGTTGGCGCCTTTATATTACATGATTAATTATAATAAATTTTCAAATATATGCTTTTATACTTGCTTTAAGATAAAGGGGCTGTAGAACGTCCCACAAAGCGTCACAAGTCTCTTTAATCACCACATGAGCTGTGGATTTGCCAATTCGAAATCCATAAGCGATACTTATCAAACTATCTCCAGAAGCTAAAAACCTTCAAAATATTTTAAATAATAAAACCAGACCAAAAGATTTCAATAAAATTACCAAAATTACCTGAGAGTAATTGCTAATCTGTGGGCTGGTGAAAGGGGTTCTCGGGATAATGGGAATTTTTGTATTTGTAATTTTAACAGTCCAACAAGTTCATCAAAGAGTGTTGGGGTCATTCGGGTGAAGTTTTTAAAATAACCATGGTCATGTTCTCTCATTTTTGCTAGCTAGAATATAAATATGCATGGTTCGTGTGGATAAAATTACCATCAAAGTTGGACGAAATACAACTGGAAATTAAGCCTTGGCTTCTTTAGTAAATTGTAAAAATAACTTACTAATGTATGAAAATACCCTTCTTTTTTTCGATTAATCCATATAGGATGAATCCACCAACGTCGTGCAAGTCTTTTCTTGTGTTTTTTGGCTCTTAATTGTTTTAAAAGTAATAACTTTCTTTTTAGAAGAAGCAAAGTTACCACAGTTCCCGCCGCCATCTTTGTTGTTTACGTTTTTTAGGCCAGCCTCTTTCGCGATAAGCTCAAGCGCTCTCGTTTCAACTTTGTGAACAAAATTTTTAAATAGAGAGCTGAACGCTCGAGCTTTGTCCGAACGCGGCATAGAGTTTTTCCGCCTACAACTTCAGCCCTACGCTTATGCTACAGCATTACGCTCTTCTGTAAACGGGCCTTAATTCCTTTTTACATCTGTCGCTATGACCCGCCTCTTCTTTCATACCCCCTGTCCCGTGGAAGGGGGTCCGGGACTTTGACGCGCGTCCAGATTACTCTGTCTCTGTTCTCCATTCCCACTTCGAAAATTAAATCTATCCCTGGAATAATTATAATTAGAAACATCTAACGCAATGGGTTACCAACATATGCTTCGTAAGTTTGTCGACCAATGACTTATGTACTAGCGCCTGTAATTTCCTTGCCCATTTCTCTGCACACCAATACGTTAGGAGAAGTATCAACAGAAGGTTTCCATCCTGTAGTTGGAATATTTTAACATTTTTCCCTTCAACATTCCACGCTCTCCTTCCTAACTTGCCCCAGCCCATTTTAAAATAGAAGCAGCGAATAAAGACCCAAAGGTAACGACGTACCCTAGAGAGTGACCTCTTTCTTTCCACTAAGTTCAACTTTTAGAAAGAAAAACCAGGGATAACCAAAATAAATAATGGAATAGAAGATACCAGAAGGGGATAATGGAAGAAGGATGACACTCCGTATCCTCTTAATACTTTAGTCATGTAACATGATTCTTCCCAGGCACACCCTTTCGTTTGCTCTCCAGCTCATCAAACTTCAGACGGGCATCGCACCGTGCTAGGGGGAATTCTATAACTGTTTGGTACTAAATCCTCAGCAATCACCCCACAAACCTTGATTGTCATGACGCGGGACAAAAATCCACAAGCGCATGCGCCTTGACAAATAGTTAAGCGCTATAATAGAGTAATGATGAGGAAACTATTTATCGCGTATGTGATTCGGTTTAGCAACCTTGCTCCAAATGCAAAATGATGTTGGGAAGAATCGTATAACAATTTCCCCACTTTGTGCTGGTACACTTCTCTCGAAGAGAAGTATTATATACTTCTGAAGATACTAACCAAGCATCTAATTATGTATGCAAACACATCTAGTTTGATTTAATACAGAACATCATGTTTTTATTTCTCTGGCATATTTCTAATTCCCATTTTGCTTTTGCTTTTAGAAGCAACTAAAGTTACGTAATCCATTTTATGAAACTACATCATTAATACAAATTAAGAGCCATCTCTGTAAATTATCAAGAAGGAAGAACAGAGTCGCTCTTTACGACAGTTTGGAAAAATAAATAAAATAAAGAGATAAGAAGCTGTTTGTTGTAACAAATGAAATGGAAAAACCCTAAGGACAAACAACAAAATAAATTGGATCATCAGAATTATTTTTTAAGCCCACTCATGAGTTTCTTCGTGGTTTTAAGAAAACTGGCAAAAAATCCAAAGGAATTGCTAAGAGAAGAACCAATAACTGCCTTTTCTTCTATACAAAATTCGATCGAATACACATAATGTTTTAAATTATAAATTAAAAGGTCGTGGAAGTAAAATTAACTTTAAACTGTTGTTTTGGAATCATAATGTAGTATAGTGTAGTAATCAATTAATAGTATACTAGATTAGGTTTAAATTTATTATGTGTAATGAATCCGTCTCTCTTTGAAGGTAATTATAAAGTAAATTAAAAACAGGAGCTTAAGTGTAGAGATGATGAAAGCGATATGTTAATTAATTTACAACCCATTAAATTTTAAAAGATTTTGCGAAACATATATACAGGGTGTTTCAGAGAGGTCTGTAAGAAATTATTGTGGGAGTTCTTTGGGCGGTTTTGAGTCGTAAAAGTTCAGTGGCACCGTTTTCAATTATTGATTTGTGTGTTTTACGGATGATCCCTTAAATTTAATTAAAAATCTGAAGGCAACGATAATTCTTTTATATCTTTCTCGAAAAATGTTCCAATCAAAATTTAATGACTTTTCTATATACCTGCACTAACCCTTTAAAAGCTAGGCGTAAATTTTACTCAATTCCAAGGAGTTTTATGCCTTCTTAAAAATTTAATTCAGTTAAATTCGATTATACGGTATTTACTTTCTCTCAATACCAAAATCAAACAAACTCTTTTTTTCATCAAACAAAAGTAGTTCGATCCTAATTAAATTTAGCAGACGATAAATTTAGACACGATCTTCTGAAAAGTAAACGAATTTGAATACGAGACCCACTTCTCTAATTTCCAATTGAGGCACGAACTCGCCAAAAGTTTTAATTAAACTATTTAACGAAGTTTATACTGTATAGAAGCGTACCGTTTCGCTAAAACCAGGAATGCATACAGCTAACCGGAATCATTTTGCCCAGATACATCCTATGTTAATTTCTATGCGGATTTTGTGGGCCGGACTTGAGAACTTACTATCCGTCACGCCTCATATTTCTGACGTCTTTCTAACTGTAATAAGCCTCTTCGATGCAACTAAAGGCCTTTTCAGACGATACATTTGACTCAACTCGATGGGTCAAAAAGTTGAGTAAGCAAAAATTTTTCAGTGATAAATTTTTAATTTGGTGATTCATCTTGTCCAACTTCCGTTTACTCAACTCAAATTGACTCACCTAAATGAGTCAAAAAGTTGCATCGTCTGAAAAGGCCTTTAGAGGCAAAAACATAGGAATAAAATATTGTCTTCCATCTAGCCTTTCGGCGCCAGCGCTTTAGGCACTTTGGTTCAGAGTGCGCAGAGGTGGCTATGGGTCAACCCCCTTGTATGTCTAGATACTGAGGGTTAACTACCCCCTTTTTCACAACAAAGTGGCTTATGATTAGCCTAGCTCTTCCCACAAAATCCGCAGTACTAGATACGTTGAGGAAATGTCTACACTATGATTCCAATTATCTGTATGTATTCCTACTAAAACCAATATTATCTTTCCTATTTAAGTACAAACTGGAACCGAGAAATAGTGGAAGGAAGTTACACACTCATTTGCATTTAACAGAACTTGCCTCCAAAATACAAATAAAAATGGTAAATATATGCAATAAAACGCAATTCTGTCTGCCATGGAAGTTAAACATCCCGAAGGCTAGAACGATGCAATTTAAAATGCAACCATTTCGCATTAATAAATTAATTGAATAAAGTTAACATAAACCTGGCTAATAAAACTCTTTTGTTGCCTTATATCCTATCCTCCTTCATGGTGTAACCAAGAAGTGATATCTAGTTTACTAGGGAGGAGGTATAAATTCGTCACATTTCCAGCTTTATCTCCAGTCCAAACGTAGGTGCGGTGTTAATCCCCGCCTCTAAATTACAACCACATCTCATTGGTTCTTGAAAACTCACGTCAGCGCGACGCGAATGACGAAAATCCGACTGAGGAGAGGCGAAATAGCCCGGCCTAATTTTACGTCCCCTCTTGTATTTTGAAAGGGGGACTGGGACTGTGGCGCGCGAATACTTAGGCATCTTATACCTTCTCCCTAGTAAACTTGATATCCCTTCTTCGAGTCTCGTAGTTTGCGTTCTTCACGTAAAGTTATGATCTACACTTCCTTTTGTCCTTCTTTCTCTCATATACTTTATTATTGGGCTTGAATGATTTATTTCAGCTAATAGATTTCCCCTTACAATACTAAGAAAAGTATTCATATATCAATTCGAAGAATGAACGCATAGTATAGACAGGCAGAACGTTAAAAATATAATAACAATAATAATAATAATAATAATAATAATAATAATAATAATAATAATAATAATAATAATAATAAATAGATAAAACAGCATTCGTTAATTCACGTTATTATTCAGAACAAAAACAAAAAAGTTATTGCTGTGATGAAGAGACAAAATAGGCAGAGATATTACCTTCCTCTCATGAGAAAGATGTGATGCTATAAAGGGGGTTTCTGATAAGTCTGCCATAAATTAAACGGGGTGTGATCTTATAGTCAAACTGAATGGAAAGTGTCAAAGAACATCATGAGGTTTACAACATTTAAGTAAGCAGATATGCGCTTGCAAACATTGAGTGGAATTTAAAACAAGGAAAAAGTGATACACGTGGAGTAATTAATTTACGCGTACGCTGCACACTTCCACCCATGATTTAATAGTACACTTCTGTTCGCTGTCCCGCTCCATAAGGCAGAGCATAAGGCCTTGTCCTGGCGGAGGGGGCCTCACCGGACTCGGGAAATCCTTGGGTTCGCCCTTGGTTCAGACCGTTCCCTGCCCCGTTCCACGAACGTTATGCACGGCCGTTTCGCCCTCGCCCAGGTGCTGCTTTGGCCATCCCTGCCCTGGACAACCCTCTGAGGATCACGGATACACATCTCCGACATATCTCCGTAACTAAATTTTGTAGACCCCATGTTCTTTGACGCTTCCCACTCAGATCCCAACCGTATGCATACTTCAACGCATGTAGTACACTTTGGCTAGATAAAGGTATTTTAAAATTGAAGGCTGATGTCTTACTCCACATGTGTGACTATTCCCTTATTTGAGGGGACAATCTATGTTTTAGAACTCCATGTCTCCGTAACTGTTGTAGACCCTAATATGTTCTTTGACACAAACCCTCAATCTGACCCTGAAGAACACACACTTTAGTTTATGGCATACTTATCAGAAACACCCTGCATAATAGGACGATGCTCATTTTCCCACGAGTTTCGGGAAGTACTCTCAATGGGAAGATGAATAAAACGCTTTTGCTTTTCTACTCAATTTTCTATATTCGAGCATGCAGTCGGCATCTCGCATCTCATTTCCCAGGATAGGTAGCCGAGCTGCTCTAGTAGCCAAGTTCCATTATTTTTTGGTGGGTTGATGGCCAAACCGATAAAGCGAGAAGGAAATTTCCTCGGGCGTAAAGCTATCGTAGGCTTCTCTGTCGTCTCGACCGGGTTCTCAACGGTATAGCGAAAAATTCCAATTTCGCCACTCTTCGCACACTTCTCCATCATCCATTAAAGGAAAATGGAAAGGAAAGAATGGGATGCACAGGCTATCGCGACAGTTCATCCCACTTTCAGGATGCAAGGGTTTTTATGGTAAATCTATGTCTAGTTTATATTGGGTATAATTCCGCCGCTTTATACACTCCGCTGCACTTAAGCATTGGGATTGACGTCACTATAGCCTAAAGCTCTAGAGCAAACTTTTGCTTTTGGATCGACGAAAAAGAAGAAATCGGAGTGTGCTCAAAAACTCGCGAGAGAGGAAGAGGTGTCTGACTATTTTAGGGAAAGGATTTTAAGGAAACTGGAGAAAAATTAACGGAAACTATTACTTTGTAAAAGGAAATCGAAATTTGAGTAGCTTTTGAATTCCGTGTGAAATGGTTAACAGTCAGAAAAGATAATTCAAGAAAATGATAGCATATAGTGAAGACAAACCTTAGAAAAGGTAAACATTTTCGCAGATCTTTAATTTCTTTTTTTTCTTTACCTACAATTCAGTTCGTTGTAGAATGAATTGAAGTTCATAAGATACTTTCCGTAAGTTTGTCATTGGTTACTGAGAGCTTGTCTGAAGTGATGTAGGTCATAGATTCTCGTAAAGCGAAGCCTGGTGATGCGCTCTCAAATTCTCAGTACGAACTAAATAGGAAGATGGACTGCAAAACTAACCGAGTGTAGTCAGTTCTCGATTGTCGTTCTCGAACTAGCTCTCAGTAAGTCTCTAACATTATGAAGTATGGGTAGTGTCATACCTATGGAACATATCTTATAAACTTATGCTTAATATAATGGAACACTAGATAGAAAAGTTAGTGTTCATAAGATTTCAAAATCTCCACCCAAAGTGTGGTCTTATTTTTACCAAAAATCTATAACTTTAAGTGTCAGCTAGAATTTTAAAATTTAAATTTTGGAAAATCCCGACGAGACGAAAAGAATATTAGGTTCTTTCCCAGCTCAACTCATTCGACTATACAGTTTTTTCCCCACTAAGGTTTTCCGCTGGATGCTTTTCCATTAAATATAAAAGCAAACACTAATCTACAGTTTCACGGGATGTTCGAGAAGTTTGTTTTAAAAATAAACAAACAGTTTCATTCCAATTTAAGTTCTCGTAAGTTTAACGCAAAAAATTACCAAATACCTCAAACCAAACAAAAATAAATAAAGTACATTTGATTGCAGAGCATTCTAGTTGGTAACAAAATTATATATAGCAAACAATAATCTTTAACAGTCGTTTTTTCAACGAATCTAGGCGGATTTTGTTGTAAAAACTAGACTCATCATTATGTATGATGATTTATTTAACATCGCGATTAATTTTTCTAGCCGCGCGTTGCAACGAAATCATCCAGTTAGAAATACGTCAGAATTATGACGTGTGACGGATATTTCTCAAGTCCGACCCAAAAAACCCGTATAGAAATTAACATGGATATATGGGACACAATGATTCCAATTAGCTGTATGCATTCCTGTTAGTATTTAGACCTATCTGTGTCGTTATGAGTGCATTATTTTCACTTAAAGGGAGGGTGAAGTGGAAAATGAAGTGATTTTTTTATCGATTCTTCTACTAATTATAAGACCAATCAGCATAGTGAAACATAAAAGAAATAACACCGAATGATTTTAAAATTCAAATTAAGTTTAGATTTTATGGATAATTTGAAATTAGGACCTCCGACCAATCGCGTAACGCTCTGCCTTTTTATTAACAAAAATCTCGTGGCACGCTCCGTGTCGAATGAAATTAATCGCGAGATTTGATAAATTTGTGCGAGATGTGACAATCGTGGCGCGAGACGTGGAGCGTGCCACGATAGGCCAATTTTGTTGACAAAAAGGCAGGGCGTTACGCGATTGGTCGGACGCCCTTATTTAAAATCATCCTTAAAATCTGAACCTAATTTGAATTTTAAAATCATTCGGAGGTATTTCCTGGATGTTTCACTATGCAGACTGGTCGATAGTAGAGTAATCGATATAAAAATCACTTGATTATCCTTTTCAACCTCCCTTTAAACGTTGGCAAAAAGAGTGGTCCAACGCCTCCCCTTTCCAATTTCAAAAAAAAGAACGTTTTCAAAATAGAATGTCACAAACAAGGAAGAGCTAAACCACTAATGCCATTGAACTTTAGAGATCTTTTCCTGTTTGAAATTTTATCTCTCAGACGCCTTTTTATCTCCTGTTCTTTTCGGTCTTTTATTTTTATTAAAGTTAAAAAAGGAACAGGAACTTTCCAATTTGGTCGCTCTTCCACTCTGGTAAACGCCATAACAACGGATGACAATTCATTGCTAAGATAGCCCGAGGCCTGTCTAGTTTTTCTGTCACAAAGAAACGTTATTGAGAATAACAAGCTAGCGATCTTTAAGACTAGCTTGAAGGGAGAAATAGATCAATTGGTATAAAGTGAAATGTTTCAAAATCTAGGCGTGGATCTCATGCCATAAATTGAAGGAGAGTAAACAACTTAGGCAACATTAATTAACAATAAACGGGTTTTGTTCTTTGTTACCTCTTTTTAATGGTAGAGTATGATGTATACGATTAATTAATAAAGTAGTGAATCCAAATTTTCAAATAAAAATGATGTGTTTTTATAACTATTATCAGAAGTAAGACGAGACTAGAAGTACTGAGCTAACCAAATTCTTCACTTGGCGAAAGTGAATATTCTTGATAACACACCAACGGTTGACCCTCTGGTAGCGGTTTCGGAATTTTCCCTCCAAAACGTGAGACGCTCGTGGCGGTAGACGGCCGAACTAGCTTCAAGCACCCGCGTCCGTGTTCCGCGGCTTTAGGTTGAGGGGAAGGGGGTAGGAAATTCTTTTAAAACTCGACCAATTTAGTCCCTCTAGTGTAGGCGCGATGGAAGCGGTATAAAATCCTCAAATTTGTTCACTAGTGCCAGGATCTACTACCAATGTTAGAGCTCTTTACTTCCAGTATCATCATACTTCTGCTATTATTGTTAAAATTCTATGTGGTGTCTCCATTTTACAAATTAAAATCGCAGTGACCCCATTATTGTTGAAATTCAAAACGTATTGTCCCACATAAATATAAAATTCAAAATGTAGCGTCGATATTATTGTTAAATTTAAAATTCAGAGTTCCTTTTTATATCTTCAAATTTCAAAATTTGGTTACCCTTTTATTGTTAAAACCCAATACACAATAAAACTTTTTTAAAATTAAGAAATGGCCATAATTTCATAATCAACAAACAATTTTTTTTCAAAATTATTAACCAATGTTGCTTTTATCCATATTACCACCATTTATCCTAACAAGCCTGCATCCAAAATTTCAAATTAGTTTAACAGCGGGATCCTTATCGTCATTCAAATTATAAACGCAGCAACCCTCTTATAACAATAGAAAATACAGTATCTCTAACCCTATTTGTTCGGGAACGTATCCTAAACCTAATATCAAAAAGATTTTTTTTTCCCGGAATTTGAGAGAGAGCCGACTTTTAGGGGCAAAAGGGCCCATGTTAACCCTATACGCCCCTGTAGAAATGTTTACTCTGCCGCACATAAGTTCTCGAGAAGAAGCGATCCAACAGGCGTGCGATTACCTGAACTATAATAAATTACTAAGCCTAATGAGAATTTAGTACATTCTATCACGTATCTTTAGCATTGAATCCATAGAGATAGAGAGTAGGTCAACGCGATCAATTCTGAGAGAGCGGTAGCTCTCTTAGATATGACTTCATACTGCTCTTAATGTATAAGGAGGGTTTTTTGTTTGGATGTAGTTTTTTTTGAATTGCATTAACTGTTTTGAAAAATTTCCACAGAACTACATTTCTGGCCCACAATATGTGGTTAAAATTTCAAAGAGATCCATTAATTAGTTAATTTTATAAAAAATAAAGTTGCTAAGGGTGGTTTTCATTTCCATAAAATTCATCACACCTTTTGTTGAAAAACAGGAGTTTTTCCCATAGAAATAACATGGGAAATTTTCTGAAAAGAACGATCCGGTGGCTCCGATGTTAGAAAAACTATACGTTTGTTAGACTTGAAAACGGTTTTAAATGGAAGGTACAACACCTAACATTCCGCTAAACAATTTTCATTGACTATAATTAAGTCTAAGTATGTTTAAATTTAAATTTTCAAAACCATTCCAATCTGCGATATTTAAGCAGTGTAAAGAGACAGTTTATGATGTTAGCACTTTTAAAGCTAGTTGGTTCATATTTCGTGGTGGTTGAAAAACAAGGGGACCTAGCTTTGTGTGAGCTAACAAGTTAAGTTGGAAAAGGTCCCCCACACTAATAAATTATGTAACCAACTGCCTTTAGTACTTGTGGATGCTTTTAGGTACTTGTGGGTGCTTGTAGGTACTTGTGGGTGCTTATGGGTACTTGTGGGTGCTTGTGGGTACTTGTGGGTGCTTGTGGGTACTTGTGGTTGCTTGTGGGTACTTGTGGTTGCTTGTGGGTACTTGTGGGTGCTTGTGGGTGCTTGTGGGTACTTGTGGGTGCTTGTGGGTAGTTGTGGGTGCTTGTGGGTGCTTGTAGGTACTTGTGGGTGCTTGTAGGTACTTGTGGGTGCTTGTGGGTACTTGTGGGTGCTTGTGGGTACTTGTGGGTGCTTGTGGGTACTTGTGGGTGCTTGTGGGTACTTGTGGGTGCTTGTAGGTACTTGTGGGTACTTGTGGGTGCTTGTGGGTGCTTGTGGGTACTTGTGGGTGCTTGTAGGTACTTGTGGGTGCTTGTAGGTACTTGTGGGTGCTTGTAGGTACTTGTGGGTGCTTGTAGGTACTTGTGGGTGCTTGTAGGTACTTGTGGGTGCTTGTAGGTACTTGTGGGTGCTTGTAGGTACTTGTGGGTGCTTGTGGGTTCTTGTAGGTACTTGTGGGTGCTTGTAGGTACTTGTGGGTGCTTGTGGGTACTTGTTTGTGCTTATGGGTACTTGTTTGTGCTTATGGGTACTTGTGGGTGCTTGTGGGTACTTGTGGGTGCTTGTAGGTACTTGTGGGTGCTTGTAGGTACTTGTGGGTGCTTGTAGGTACTTGTGGGTGCTTGTAGGTACTTGTGGGTGCTTATGGGTTCTTGTGGGTAATTGTGGGTGCTTGTGGGTGCTTGTAGGTACTTGTGGGTGCTTGTAGGTACTTGTGGGTGCTTGTGGGCACTTGTGGGTGCTTGTGGGTACTTGTGAGTGCTTGTAGGTACTTGTGGGTGCTTGTGGGTGCTTGTAGGTACTTGTGGGTGCTTGTGGGTGCTTGTGGGTACTTGTGGGTACTTGTGGGTGCTTGTAGGTACTTGTGGATGCTTGTAGGTACTTGTGGATGCTTGTAGGTACTTGTGGATGCTTGTAGGTACTTGTGGGTGCTTCTAGGTACTTGTTGGTGCTTGTGGGTACTTGTGGGTGCCCATAGGTACTTGTGGGTACTTGTGGTTGCTTGTGGGTACTTGTGGGTGCTTGTAGGTACTTGTGGGTGCTTGCAGGTACTTGCCCCGGGTGCTTGTAGGTACTTGTGGGTGCTTGTGGGTACTTGCCCCGGGTTCTTGTAGGTACTTGCTCCGGGTGCTTGTAGGTACTTGCCCCGGGTACTTGTAGGTGCTTGTGAGTGCTTGTAGGTGCTTGTGAGTGCTTGTAGGTACTTTGCCTCCTCCATAGGATTAACATTACACTAAATTTTGGAAGCTCGTAACTCTGGTTATATTAGAGATAAGGGGATATCCTTTGATTATGTAATAGTCCTATTTGCCCCTTAGGATACTCCATATACGAGAAAAACCTGGAAAACTCAGAGAAGTATATGGGGAAAAGCCTGGAAATCTCAGGGAAATTTGTTTTCGAAAAGTTGTATGAACCTTGTTATAGAACATATCTTATAAACTTATGGTTTTAGTTATATAAAGTTTTACCAAGAAGCGATATCTAGTTTACTAGGGAGAAGGTATAAGATGCCTAAGTATTCGCGCGTCATAGTTCCAGTCACACTTTCAAAATACAAGGGGGGAACGTAAAAGGAGGCCGGGCTATTTCGCCTCTCCTCAGTCGGAAAATACGTAGTTTTCGTCATTCGCGTCGCGTTTAGGTGAGTTTTCTGGTCCGTGACCAAATAAGGATTTTTTAAACTGGACATTAGGCCAGCGACTTTCCTGACTTGGAATAAGTAAACTGGTCCGTGATCATTGACCAGAGCACGTCGTCTGCTAAACCAAAGAAGTGGATAATTAAAATATTAGAATTTTAATGTGTGAAGTCTGGTTACCCTTGAACTTTCTTAGTAGTCTCGTGGACCACTGACCCCCTCCGATTTAGTTTTTGAACTGGACCAGGCAATTTTTAAACTGGTCATTTACTATGTGTCACCGCCCTATTTCCCACGCTGGCGCGAGTTGCTTTGCGTTGTCGAGTGCGTGATGGAGTCGGCTATGCCAGGAGTCCCAACCTTGAAGGAGAGAGGAATGGAGTGGAAACCCTCATACCTATAGCGTTGCCTGTGTACCCCCACCTACGGCACCATAGTCCTCCCAGCATCCTCAGCGGTGAGGTAGGGTCGTACTGGACGAAATTGTAAAAGGGCGCTCCCTCTATCTACAAAATAGAAGCTAGTTCTCATACAAATAAAATGGCGCTACGCGGCAGCACTAAGCAATCGCCTACCGAAGGATAGTGGCGTGCGCGAGGTACATTGGGAGAGATACGGTGCCGCAGGTCGCCCATCATCATTTTCAATCCATCTCAACTCGTTTATCCCTGTCCCAACCCCCGCGACTTCCAACCACTAGCATAGCCCACTCGATCACGCTCTCTTTACCCCGGGTACATATTTTGAAGATGGCACTTTTTAGGCGTATTTACAATCTTGGATCATCTTTGTGAACTTTTAAGGATATCCGAATTTCATATTGGCCTTATGAAAATTTTGAGCTAAATGTTAAACGGACATAAATCAGCATTTTTAAAAATTTTGTAAAATTGTCAATTTGGTCCTTTTTCTGGGGTAAAAAGTTGTATTATGTTAATTACAATAAGAATACAAACTTTTATTGATTTACGTTTTTTCAAGTATCATTATAAATAAATGTCTGATTGAGCTAAATTTATGGTCCCCTTTATATATGTTTCTGCTTAGTGCAGATTTTGAAAATGTAAAACAGTTTCTTAACATTCTTAATTAAAATGAAGACTGAAGGAACAGATATTAATCAAAAATGTCTTGATTAGAATCAAGACCTACAAAGTATCGATAAGACTGAGGTTATCACTTGTCTGAAGGATCAGATATTAATTTTTCTTTTTAATTGAAACTTAAATGCATGCTTAAGAAAAAACAACGTTCCATTACCGTTTTCCGTTGAAATAAATTATTTTACTGGTAATCAATTTCAAAAATTTACTTATCTCGGCTTTTCGACCACAATTCCATTCCCCGAAAACATTTTATCATTACATTAATTACTTTTGGTAGATAACGTGTCAAAATAACCTATAAAACAATAAAAAACTGTAAAAGCGGTCTGTTTTGCCATGACAAGAACCTTTTAAAAGTTTCAAGCACTATATTACCCTTTCGAGACTAACAGGACCTAAAACGGAGGTGTAGGGTCAATTTCAATTAAATGGGTAGTTGGGTGTAATTGAAATTTAATCCTATTGTTCGTTTTGAGGAAAGGTTCTTTATGGGAGAGCTGTGGTCATCGTGACCCGGACTGAAACAGATCGCGACGGTATTGGGACAAACTTGCTTACTAAAATAATTAACTCCAAAGATAGCATAAAAACAAACTTTATTTAAGTTGAAGAAAATATAAAAAACGAGTAAAAACGTTAAAGGGTGGAGAGAGCTAGAGCTATTTGAGCGCGCGGTTTAGAGGTTGGAAGCGTTCTGAAGAGTTCTTTCTTTATTGTAGCTATTCGATACGTTGGGGTTAGTCATGGGTTTTTTGGTGTAAAAAGGAGGATTTTTGTCGCCAGGTCGCTAGGCAACTTCTTTATGGAAAATTTCGGGGTTGTTTACCTCTCGACCTGGCTTGGTTATCCTGATGGTATCTGTATTGAATAGGCTACCGAAGGTTTTTTGGGGAATTTGGTCAGCGCGCTCTCTAGCTCGCTCTTGTATTGTAAGGGAAAGTACATAAATGTAAGAAAATTTCATGGAATTAAATATAAGAAAAAATAGTAAAAAGGGGTTTTCAATAAAACAGTTAACAATTTTTAACTTTAAGGGATTCGCGTATTCACTTTTTCAACACTCCCCCCGGTGACAATGCACATTGTCACCCAGGAGTAATTACGCGAACTTAATTGGTTATCTCTAAGTTGCAGAGATGCTGAATTGTACGTCTTATGACGTTGCCATTTGTGGTTTTTACCACGCAGGAGCGAATTTTTTGATCACGTCCTATGATCACTTCTTGGATTAATCCAAGCTTCCACATGTGGCGTGGCATTTTGTCGTCGCATATTATAACAACATCGCCAACTTCGTATTTACCGATAGTCTTATTTTTGGCGTGGTGAGCTGACCGAAGCTCCATTAAATATTCACTTTTCCATCGTACCCAGAGGTTTTGAATTAATTTTTCTCGGGACTTTAATTTTATTTGCATTTCTAGTCTCGACTTTGGGGTACACACTTTTTTGAAACTGATGGGAGGGAGGGAAGTTATTCTTCGTCCGATTAAGAATTCGGATGGACTTAAGGGGGTTGGTTCATTAGCATCATTATAGGAGTAGGTTATGGGTCTGGAGTTGATGACACCCTCTGTTTCAATAAGTATAGTTTCGAGCTCGGGGCCGGTGAGGGAGGCGTGGCCCATCGTTTTTTTCAATGTGGTTTTGGTCGACCGGACCAGGCGTTCCCACCAGCCTCCGTGCCACGCGGCTCTCTCAACTATGAATTTCCACTTAATTCCTCTTGTTCCAAAAAATTCCTTTAAGGAGTCTGTTTTAATGCCTTGCCATATGGATCTGAGGTCGGAGTTCGCCTTTTTGAAGGTCTTTGCATTATCGGAGTAAACTGTGGTAGGTACCCCTCTACGCGCAATAAGTCGGCGAAAGGCCATCATAAAATCGTCTGTGTTTAACGATAGTACCAATTCTAAATGAATGGCGCGAGTGACCGCGCAGGTGGCTAGTAGAATATAGGCCTTCTTCATTTCTTTATTATGATTTTTTACCAAAATGGGACCGGCAAAGTCAAACCCAATTATAGAAAAGGGAGGGGTTTCGGTGATTCTGTCCATGGGTAATGGAGCAGTAGGTGCGTTGCCAAGTGTTGCCCTTAATCTCTTGCAAGTTAGACAGTCCTTAACTATAGTACGAGCTAACTGTCTTCCACTGGGAATCCAATATCTCACGCGTAACTGGGTAATGGTGTCATTAATTCCTCCGTGAAATATTTGGGAGTGGCTTCTCACTACGAGCATTTTGGAAAATCTGTGATTTTTTGGCATAATGATTGGGTGCTTTTCCCTGTAAGATAAGGCTGACTCTTCTAACCTGCCCCCTACACAAATAATCCCAGCTGCGTTTAGAAGGGGTGTCAAGGAATAAATTTTGGAATTTTTGCTGACCCCTTCTCCACTCCTAAGGTCCTTTAATTCGGCTTTGTATTCTAAGGCTTGGACAGATTTCACCCATAATATCTCGGCACGCTCCATTTCTTCCGCGCAAATTGGACCTGAATTTTTGAATTTCCTTTGTCCGAATCTGAATAGGTATGCGGTTACTCTTAACACATTGTCTAAGTGGTAGTATCGTGTCAAGTCAATGACATTTTCGGCATTTAGGTTTTCTACAGTGGTGACGGATAAGGTTAATTTGCGTCGTTCATTTGCTACTACCAGTAGGTCGGGGTGCTCTGGGTTTATTGTTTGGTTTCGGCTTGGAGGCCATTCTCTTTCGTGGCCCTTTAACCACGTGGGGCCTTCAAACCAAAACTTGTTATTTACAAGATTTTCGGCCTTGATTCCCCTAGAGGGCAGGTCTGCCGGATTTTCTGCGCCCGGACAGTGAAACCAATTTTTGCATTCGGTTAGGGCTTGTATTTCAATAACCCGGTTACTAACGAATGGCTTCCAAATTTCTACTTTCCCCCTTACCCAGGCTAATGCTACCATAGAATCTGTCCAGAAATATGTTCTGGCTACATTTTCGCTAAATGTGGATTTGACATGGTTGACTAATCGGGCTCCTAAGAGGCATGCCATCAATTCTAGGCGCGGAATGGTCAGGTGTTCATCCTTTACAGGGGCTACTCTTGTTTTCGCGGTGATTAAGGAGGTTCCGATTTGGTTATCTCGGGTCTGGTAGCGAACATATACTATGGCTGCGTAAGCCTTTTGACTTGAGTCCACGAAACAATGGAGTTCCTGGCTAATTATGTCATCAGAGTTTGAAAAATAGTGTCGGTCAACTTTTAAATGGTGCAGTTGAGGTAGTTCCAGACACCAGGTTTCAAACTCATTCCCTATATCAACGGGGAGTTCTGTGTCCCAATCCATGTCTTTTAATTTCCATAAGCCTTGGAACAATAATTTGGCTCGAATGGTAAAAGGGGACAAAAGGCCAATTGGGTCAAATATTTGAGACACGTGGCTCAGTACTTGGCGTTTTGTCTTGCGAAAATGTTTTAGCATCTCAATTAAGTCTGTCAGATCAAAGGAGAAAGTATCGGAAAGGGTGTCCCACTTAATCCCTAACACCTTAACTAGGGGGTCGGCTACTTGGTCGAACATCATTGGTTCCCCGGATTCAGATATTTTATTCCATTCTTCTCTTAATTCATTTGAATTTGTCCCCCATTTCCGCAGGTTCATGCCCGCCCCCTTCATAAGTTCGGTTGCCCCTTTTGATATGGTCAATGCTTCCTGAACACTGTTGGCGCCACTTGTCAAATCGTCTACGTACAAATCATTTGTAATCTTATCTCGGACTATGGGGTCTAGGTTTTTGGCTTCTTGGGCGTGGAACTTAATCGTGCAAGCTAACAGAAATGGGCTAGAGGTTATTCCGAATGGAACTCTACACATTCGTAATGTTCTGAACTGGTCTGGGATAATTTTGCCATTGGGGTCTTCCTTTATCCAAAGGAATCTGACAGAGTCCTTGTCGGGTTTGTCAAGGGCAACTTGCAAGAACGCGGCTTCGATGTCCGCGACTACAGCTATTTTGTTTACTCTGAACCTTAAAAGGAGAAGTAGGAGATCGGGGTTGAGGTTTCCACCAGGGGACAAACAGTCATTCAGAGAGGGGTGCCCGTAACCATGAGAAGAAGCGTCGAAGACTACCCTGAGCTTCGTCGTTACGGCCTTTTTTCGCACTACCCCCTGGTGGGGCATATAGTATGTGCCAGGTGTTGCACTATCTAACTCGTTTGGGGGAACTTCCTCCGCGATGCCATTTTCTAATTGTTGGTTAATAACCTTTCGATATTCGGAAAAATACTCGGGGTCCTTTTGGAATTTATTTGAAAGAGGGCTCATTCTTTTAAGGGCTTGGTTATAATTGTTGGGAAGGGTTTCTTTGGTTGTGACCCAAGGAAATTTTACGCTGTAGCGTTCACCGTCATGGTAAACGTTCTCAAAGAAATTTTCTACGGTTAGGTCCGTTTGGTTTTCTTGGACTTCACCTCCCTTTATCCCCATGGTTTCTAAATCAAAAAATTTCTTAATTGAGTCATTTACTCTCTTTTGACCTATGGTGATTAGGTTGGCTGATACAGAATTAGTGTTGGTAGGGCTTGGTGAGCCTTTAATGGGTCCCTGTAAACACCAGCCGAACTTGGTTTCGATTGCTACTAATGACTGTGCAATTCTTTCGGTTTTCCCTGTCACTACGTCCCAATAAAAATCTGCTCCAATGAGAATGTCAATTTCGGAATCCCCATTGTCTTCCCCAATATGGTCATCTGCCATCTGCATATTTTTTGATTTAATCAATTCCTCGTAATCGGATTTATTCACCTCGGTGAAAACGTGGCATAAAAAGGGTAGCTCTAAAGCTGTAATTTCAACGGACTGGGTGGGGTCTAATCTATTCTCCAGGGTTATTTTAACCCTCCTTGCTTTATTTCGGGTAGGAATTTCTGCCCCAAAACTAAAAACATCTAGAGTCTGCTCTCCTACAATGGGTAGGTTTAATTTCCGTGAAAACTCCTGTCTTACGAAGGTGACCTGACTCCCCCCGTCCAGTAGACACTTAGCGGATTCCTTTTCTCTTGGGTTATTTTGGTTTCGGACAACCGCTCTGGCGGTTTGGAGGATGACTACCTTGTTTTTATTTTGAACGGGCGTGGCAAGTTGCGTAATGGCTGACGTTACCGTTTCGTTTTGGCTAGCACTGGCTTCCCCAGGGTTGGCTTTGCTTTGGGAATTTACGGGGTTTTTATCGCAAATAGCGTAGTGATGTTTTTTCTGACATTCCTTACAGGATTTAAATCTAGAACGGCAGTGTTTGGTATCGTGATTATATTTCAAACAAATATAACACCTGCCACCGTTTTTAATACTAGCTCGTTTTTGCTCTAGGGTTTGGCTCTGGCAGTTAATGGACTGATGGGTGTTGGATTTGCAAAATATGCAGTACACGTAATCAGAGGGTTTTTGGGTTCCAGTGGTGAGGGTGGAAGCGGAGGGCACGCGTCTGTTCTCGTGCCTTCCTTGGTTTCTAACTTTGTCATAAGATTGACCGTACCTATTTTCATTACGTACCACCTGTTCGGTTTTTCTAGGCCCCGCGCTTAGCATCTCGGCCATTTCGCGGCTTTCTACTTGCTCCCTAATGAAGCTTACTAATTTCGCCGCGTTCCACGTTTGATTATTATAAGTGGGTCCTTGTCTAACGCAAAACTCCGTTCTAATATCGCTTGGCAAGCATTTTAACAGGGTGGGGAAAAGGAATGAAGCTCTCTCTTCGGTATTTACTCCTAGAGCCTTAAGGCTTCGTATGCTAACTTCACAGGTATTTAATAAATTTCTTAGGGCTTTCAAATTACTAGAATGGTCTACTGGCTGAATTTCCATCAGCGTTTTCATGTGGGTGTGTACCTCATAATCAGATTTATCAAAAGTAATTTTTAAGAGGTTAATAGCCTCATCGTAAGAATTGTCGGATTGGGTAAAACCTTTTATGGTTTGAAGGGCCTCACCTTCTAGGTACGACTCTAAGTAAATAAATTTTTCTACCTTTGATAGATGAATATTGCTATCCACAGATGCTTCGAATCTTCCCCAGAAACTCGTCCAGTTGGCGACGTCTCCGTTGAACGGAACAATAGGTATAGGAGGAAGTCTGATTTCGGGTCTGCCGTTGTTCGAGTTTCCCGTACTGGGTGCGTGAGTTTGCCGCGAAAAGTTCGTGAACGGGTTGGGACTCGCGTTCGCCGCCGAGAGAGGAGAAGGAATTCCCGCGTTAATAAGCGCGGTTACCGAAGGCGGAGGTTGATATCCCGCGTTTGGAGGTGGGTTTGCCGGCACGATCGTTGCCGATGAGGGTGTTTGATTTCCGACGGCGGATGGTTGGTGAGTCGGCATGGTCGTTGCCGAAGGTGGTGGTTGATTTCCTGAGGGTGGTGGTTGATTTCCGGAGGGTGGTGGTTGATTTCCGGAGGGTGGTGGTTGATTTCCGGAGGGTGGTGGTTGATTTCCGGAGGGTGGTGGTTGATTTCCGGAGGGTGGTGGTTGATTTCCGGAGGGTGGTGGTTGATTTCCGGAGGGTGGTGGTTGATTTCCGGAGGGTGGTGGTTGATTTCCGGAGGGTGGTGGTTGATTTCCGGAGGGTGGTGGTTGATTTCCGGAGGGTGGTGGTTGATTTCCCGCGATGGTTGTTAATTGAGGCGGTATTGTTGCCGAGGGTGATGGTTGGGTTCCCGCGTTGGATGGAGCATTTCCGGTGGGGTAAATTGGCGCGTTGGTGGAAGAGGTTGAGCCTTGTTGCGTGTTGAACGGGATCAAGGTTTGCCCAGAGTAAATTGAGGCTGATCCCAGGGTTGATGTTAATGCGTTGGCCTTCTTTATTATCCGTGTTACCTTTAAACGAATCTCGGATATTTCTTCCCGGTATCGGATTGCGTCGTTGGTCTCGTGCTCCATCTCTACGTCATCTTCGATCAAGGCTTCGACTCGGGCGTCGATCTGAACTAGATTTTCTTCCTTATCTAGTAGAATGGATAGTCCATCCTCGTAATCTGTGACGTCGGTGGTGGGGTCTTTCATTAAATCCTTTAATTGATTTATCTTCCTGGTTGCTGCCGCTCGCGCGCTTGCTCTTATCCCCTTTGCGAGTTTAAGTTCCTTTTTTAAGGAGGTAGTTGAGGTGGATAATGCCGTGATTGGAGGTTGGGTTCCGGCATTTGTGGTGGTGGTGGTGGTCTTGCTACTCGCAGTGGTGGAGGTAGTGGTCTTGTTACTCGCCGCCGTGGTGGTAGTGATGGTGGCGTTAGAGCCCGAGGCTCCGGTTTGCGTTGTATTCATCTTGAATTTCGTTAATTATTTTAATTATATAGCCGCTTAGTCCCGGGTTTCGGCACCATAAAACGGAGGTGTAGGGTCAATTTCAATTAAATGGGTAGTTGGGTGTAATTGAAATTTAATCCTATTGTTCGTTTTAAGGAAAGGTTCTTTATGGGAGAGCTGTGGTCATCGTGACCCGGACTGAAACAGATCGCGACGGTATTGGGACAAACTTGCTTACTAAAATAATTAACTCCAAAGATAGCATAAAAACAAACTTTATTTAAGTTGAAGAAAATATAAAAAAACGAGTAAAAACGTTAAAGGGTGGAGAGAGCTAGAGCTATTTGAGCGCGCGGTTTAGAGGTTGGAAGCGTTCTGAAGAGTTCTTTCTTTATTGTAGCTATTCGATACGTTGGGGTTCGTCATGGGTTTTTTGGTGTAAAAAGGAGGATTTTTGTCGCCAGGTCGCTAGGCAACTTCTTTATGGAAAATTTCGGGGTTGTTTACCTCTCGACCTGGCTTGGTTATCCTGATGGTATCTGTATTGAATAGGCTACCGAAGGTTTTTTGGGGAATTTGGTCAGCGCGCTCTCTAGCTCGCTCTTGTATTGTAAGGGAAAGTACATAAATGTAAGAAAATTTCATGGAATTAAATATAAGAAAAAATAGTAAAAAGGGGTTTTCAATAAAACAGTTAACAATTTTTAACTTTAAGGGATTCGCGTATTCACTTTTTCAACAGGACCTGAGCAAACTATAGCTTAACCTGCTACTAGTACGACCAGGGAGAATTGATGTAAACTGGAGTTGAAATTTCATCATGTGCGACCTCGGCCTTGAAACTATCCCATAGTCCCAGTGTGTGTAGAACATAATTTTTTCGCTGTTATCTGCCAAAATCAATCTTTCTTGGTAGTTCCGCCTCCTCACTTGAATTTTTCATGATATATTAAGGTTTGAACGAACAAAATTCTAGATTACCATTTTCACTACCATGTCCCTCTGCTAACTTGAAGCAAACTTTCCTCTCTTTTTGCTGCTCATTATTGGTGCCATTCCCTTGACTTTCTGTTCGTTATAACTACTATCATGAGTTTATTTAATTCAAACCAAAATATAAAAAAATTGGATAATTTTCCTTTTGTGCTACTTAGAATTTACAAATGTATATAACGTTGTCCGTGCCATATCAAATAGTCTCTAACCATTGTTAGAAACTAGAGAGAGAAATTGGGCAGTAACACTGATCATGCCCTGAACTATGAGAAAGAACACTACGACGGTTGACTAAAGTACACTTGATATTACATAATTTTGCAAAACCGCGAGTAAAAATCATACTGTCCCTATTGAGTTTGGCGCCATTGGTTTTAGAATAATTAAAATTTTCCACTGCGAAGCGTGCCGGTCACGAATGGGGATGTAACGTCTTTGGAACCTTTTAAAACGCAAAACCATACACGTATGTACTCTCCCAAAAGTAATTAATGTAATGATAAAATGTTTTCGGGGAATGGAATTGTGGTCGAAAAGCCGAGATAAGTAAATTTTTGAAATTGATTACCAGTAAAATAATTTATTTCAACGGAAAACGGTAATGGAACGTTGTTTTTTCTTAAGCATGCATTTAAGTTTCAATTAAAAAGAAAAATTAATATCTGATCCTTCAGACAAGTGATAACCTCAGTCTTATCGATACTTTGTAGGTCTTGATTCTAATCAAGACATTTTTGATTAATATGGATTAAAGGGTTAAGATAAATTGAATAGAATCGTTTCAATATCAATAGATCCACAGATTTAATTTACGGATTTTAATATTAATCTTTAAAAGAGGCTGAAATTTGTTTCCTCTTAAACCTTTAATAACATAAATAAACCGGGGGCCATTTCCGGGGCTTTAATTATGTACATTTCCCTAGTATTGATCGTCTAAGGGCTGGGAGTAGAAGTGAATTAAATTGTAGTTATAGACCTATAAACAAATAAATTGAAAATTCTAAGTGAAGCTTTATTTTTACTCAATAATAACAAAACAGTGTGAAAGTTTGTTATTATAAACGATGGTTAATTGAAACATTTCAAAAGGTGGCGCTGAAGCATATAAAGGTAAGGCAGAACATTTATAGGTATGTGCACAACAAAGACGCTACATTGGGCTTCAAAGCTACCAGTCCACCAAATTCCTTTAGTTTGAAGTCATATCTACCGTCTTTGTAGAGCACATACCGGTTGTGTTCCGTGTTAAGAAAACAAGGTGGTCAAATACCCGACATTTGAAAATGATCCATGCTACATAATTCATACATGGTGTTTCAATTTATGAAGTGAACTGAACCGTTCGTATTCAAAAAGCTTTGACTCCATAAAGAACGAATGGCTAAAAGTGCGCCTCGTTTTAGGGTACAAGGAAACTATAATAACAATTGTTTTGGAAAAGATGGCAATAAACAAGCTAATTAGCAATAACTAGGGTAAAAACATATCCAATTTAGTCAAATTTTGGAAAAGGGGGAAATATATTCAGTTGATAAAACTTGATAATTCCAAAGACAGGTGCACATTTAGCCTCTCATCATAAAAATGCTATTTATCGCTAACCTTTCATTGGCGAATTTCATAAAAATGGGCGACTTTTTGTTATCAATATTTTTGATTAAAGTAGTAACGAAAATAGTGTAATTTATTCGATAACCAAAGGGTTTCTTAGTAGGCCTAATGTGACGTCACCCAATCATGCTATATGTCCAAAGAGCAGAAACTGTTTCAAACATGCCTGCCCACTGCCCGTATAAGCGATGACGTTACAACTTACTTGCTCTAATGAATGAAAAACGATGCAGAAAATCAAAGCGTTTTGAGGTTTCACAAATAGACCTTTTCACACTTATGGCCGCGCATGAGCAGTTGCAAGTTTGATGCCATGAGTTTTACACTTCTATGGAGTTAACGTGTAAAATAAACTACGATGGACGTGTTAGTATTTCATATTAAAATAAAATGCCTAGTATTTAAACCGAGAGAGTAAAATTAAAACCATGTTAAGAAACAAGCAGTTTTTAAGTTCTAATGGAAACAGTGCAATGATAATAGTTGGTTAAAACTCACTAAGCCTCGGCGACCGTATGGGATCGACGCTTCATCGCCGGTCATTCATCACCGATGCCGTGCCCGAATCCAAAAACGCCGCGTGTAACACGCTCGTAAGCCTTGGCGCCCAGTTTGGTCTGTAGAATATTATAAACTACCCCAATTTTAAGTCTATTAATTGAATTCGATAAAATTTCACCTAGGAAGTTCAATTTATACTTTTAACAACCATTAATACAACACTGTTTTATAAAAATAAACTCAAATGCCTAACTAGTAAGGTAAAAGCAATGGTTACATAAATACGACTGGCAACAAACATTCTTTCTGCGCATGCTCACCTCTCGAGAATTTTACCCCCTTTTCACCCTCGCTCTAAGTGTGAAAAGGTCTATTAATCTAGTGATGCTTCAAGTAACTAACAAATATTAAGATATCCCCATCCTCACGCGTGAAAAGAATAACTTAATGATAACTTACACTTTAATCCACTTTCATTGACTCAATAACGGAAGGGGCCGCATAGAAAACCAGAGAATAGATAGAACAAAGCAGAGCAGAGCAGAGCAGCGTCGCGCGTCGCTGAATTCTTAATCAGTTACAGCCTGGGTCCCGCCAACGTCAACAACAGTGAACAGTAAATTCAACAGAGCCCACCAGAACGCGTCGGAATTATTACACTCACATAGAGACAGTTTTATATTTATATAAAGCAGACCTGCACATACCGAAACGCAAACCACCACTACATTCCTAACACATTTAAGGCAGATATTTCAATATATCGATTTGATTCCGTGCTCAAACGATTTTAAAGGCAGAATGAAAGATCGAAAATAAATACTAGCCAAAGGGGATAATAGAAGAAGGATGACACTCTGTATTCTCTTAATACTTTAGTTAATTAACTTTCATGTTTCTTCCCATGCACCTCCTTTTCGTTTCCTCTCCTGCTCATCAAACAAAGTTCAGATTTGCATCGCACCGTAGAGTTACTTCTATAATTGTTTGGTACTAAATCCTCAAAAATCCACCCACAAACCTCGTCTTGACGTGGGACGAAAATTGGCAAATAATTAAGAGCTAGTAGAGAAATGATGAGGGAATTATTTATCGCGTATGTGATTGGGTTTAGTAACCTTTCTCCAAATGTTAAGGGATGTTGGGTAGAATCATGTTACAATTACCCTCCCGCTTCGTGGTACACTTCTCTCTAAGAGAAGTATTATGTACGTTTGATATTATATAGTCAAATTTGTAGAACTAGCGATTTTACAGAAAGTAATCTTTTAAATATTGCTATTCAAACCTGATTATAAAATATTCAATCAGAGAGATTCAATGGGAGAAGAGAAGCAGTACTCCCCCTTTCATTGATAAATAATTATTCTCGTTGCCATCTATTTTTTAAACTATTATCTCTTTCTGAAACGCCTCTCTAAATCGAAATTCTAAAGTTCGCGAGAAAAAGAACGATGTCAAAATTAAATTGCAAATGTTTTGCTCCCTGAAATTCCAGCGAAATCCTCACACTCTAGTGAGCAGTTACACTTCCAAAATAATGCCTGCTCGCATCTTTCCTATTTGATTAGTAGTCTGAAGCATAAAGTGACTCGCTTATAGGACGTCCATAAGTTTATAAGATAAGATATGTTCCAAAAGTATGACACTATCTATACTTCGTAATGCCACAGACTTACAGCTCGAGCTAGTTAGTTCGAGAACGACAAGCGAGAATTGACTACACTCGGTTAGTTTTGCAGGACTTCCATCTTCCTATTTTGTCGGTACTAAGCCTTTGAAAACGCCTCACCAGGCGTCGCTTTACAAGAATCTATGGCGTTTCACCTAAGTCACTTCATGACAAGTTCTCAGTACTTTGTAATGCTAGAAACATACAGCTCGAGCTAGTTCCAGAACGACCAGCGAGAATTGACTACACTCGGTTTTGCAGGACTTCCATTTTCTTATTTAGTCTGTACTAAGCCTTTAACAGTGCCTCACCAGGCGTCTCTTTACAAGAATCTATGACCTACGTTACTTCATGAGAAGCTCTCTCAGTAACCAGTGACAAACTTATAGAACATCACATGAACATCCAAGAAGAAGAAAATGCAGCGGTGCCCAGGGAAAATGACCAATTGGGGCCCTAGAGAGCCTTAGTCTCACCAGGCGTCGCTTTACGAGAATCTATGACGTTTCATGATAACCTCTCAGTAACCAGTGACAAACTTATGGAACATATCTTATGAACGTCCAAGAAGAAGAAAATGAAGCGGGGGCCCAGGGCAAATGACCAATGGGGGTCCTAGAGAGTCGTAATGGCGAAGGCGTAGCTGCTTAATGTTTGAAGAGGGCCTCGTTAGTGAAGGGGAAACGCATTAGGACGGCATTAAAGCGGAAGCGCCATCCGAATGATGGAAATGAGAAGACGGTGGCGAGGAAGAGGGAAGGAGAAGAGGTTTGCTTTCGACATCGAATTTGAAAGCCTTCGGCTCTTTTAAGATCTAACGACTTGTATATTTCTCTCTCTTTTTTTCTTTCTATTAATGCATCATTTTGATAATTACGTTTTCCATTTAATACATTTTCGTCAGGGGTTTTATTACGTTTATTGAGTTTTAATGCTAATTTGCGATATCTTCACATTTTTCATGCCTAAATCTGCCAACTTTGGTTTTCAATTAAATATCTTTTCACTGGGTATGAGCGGAGGACAGGAAAAGGCAATCTCTTAATTTATTTTTGAAATTCACTCTCTCACTCACAGTCAAAGAGTGATCAATAAAACCCCTTGAGCTATCACTCTGAAGTTTATATTTCTTATTAAGGAAGCTTTTTTTTAAATCCGCACTTTTCCGTCATAAACATTTGGACTATATTATTTGCTTACATTAGGCCCAAACAAATAAATATTGAGATTAAACATAAAATAATAAAGCCTTTAGTCATCATCTCTGTCTTAAAATTCTGGAGCTTTTTTTCATTCTGCTTGCTTATTAATATCTAGCACCAGGGATAGATTTAATTTTAGAAACAGGAATGGAGAACAGAGTAATGTGGGCGCGCTTCAAAGTCCCGGACCCCTTTCCACGGGACGGAGGGGTATGAAAGAAGATGCGGGTCATAGCGACGGAGGTAAAAAGGAATTACGTATTTTTCGCATTCCCCGTCAGCAACGTCATCAAAACGTAGTTTAAGTGAGCCAATAAGATAATTTAAATTTTTCGTTACGTGTTGGAGGGAGGGGCTCTATACTGGGCTATGAGACGGACTGAAGTAAATACTAACCGTTCTCCATTCCTACTTCTAAAATTAAATCTATCCCTGCTACCACCAAAATAACAACCAAAATCACTTACACCGAGTCAAATAACTTCACATTTAACAATTTGAATCTAAATTTATATTTATTATATTTCGTGTAAATATAAGTAGTGAAGGGGCTCAGAACGCATCACAACTGTGAAAAGGTGAAACCAGGTAAAATACAGAGTGAAATTAGATACTCCCTGTCTTTTACGAGCTCAGTATGGTGTTATAATTAGTTAAAGGCCCATTCAGACTCTTACGAACCCGGTTTGTCGCGTTGGTACGTTCATTTCCCTGTTCAGAAGTAAGAGCAGACGATTTAAAACGAGTCGCATATATGGTCCATTTTGAACCAAGACTTTTGAATAATAAAATAGTCCAATACAAAATGACATATACCGACAAGACCGCGCCAAGAATACTAAAACCTTTCGTATTTCCTGCTAAGGCATAGCTCACTTGATCATGCGTCAGTAAGGCATGACGCAAGGCGCTAACGAGGTCTGTTCTACGAATTTGAACATTTTCAAACTAAACCTGTTAATCTTTTACGTAGTCGTTGACACTTGTCTAATTGAACGAGCAAAGCAACTTCACCGACGTCAACGTAAGATTTAAGTCTGAATGGGCCTTAATTATCATCGTGTTAACTTTAAAGTAAGTTACATGTCCAGACGTCGCCACATCTTAACAACATCCACATTAGTTCAGAAAATATTTTAATATGCGTAAAAATAATATATGCACATGTCAATAACTTCCGAATGCGAACGCAACTCTAGAAAGCAACCTTGATCCATAATAAAATTGTATCAACAACTAAAAAACGCATTAGGGCGAGAGTTTCTACAAGATAAAACCGTGGAAAAAGGGTCAAAACAAATTTTAGTTACTGAGAGCTTCTTTCCACTACGTTAAAAGGCGAAAGAAAAACAAATATTATTTAATGGAACCACAATATTTAGGCCAAAAACGTATAATTTTGTTTGTTGCTGTACCTGAACCTGACAGGGGAAGCCAAAAATAGAACTAAACTTACTAACAGGAAGTATAATAATACAAACGATTACACGGATAGCTTTCAAAATAATTATAGCAAAAAGAATCAAAGTGAAACCGGGGTTTATTGAAGTAATATACGAAAGGAACTGCTATTTACGTAGCGAATTCAAACAAAAGACCAGAGCTGTGCTAATTAATTAGTTAGCTAATTGAATTTCTAATTAATTAGCAACATTTACTAATTGAAAATGGTAATTGAATTTTAATTACCTTAGTGGTAATTGAGAAGTAATTCTTATTAATTAGTATGAATCGGAAAGGTAATTATCTAATTAAAATTTAATTAGATTTAGGATTAACTAATTAGCCAATTGGATTTTCAATTATTCTTTTACGCCAATTTGTTGTAAAAAAATCGAGGAATTAACTCTTGATTCTTCTATTTGAATATGAAAAAGCCTTATTATATCGATGAGGAAACCATAGTGCTACTCTAAATTTTTCAGCTCCTCAAATATAAGAGAATACTAGTAGAAAATTTCGTAGATCGCAACTGCCCCATTTCGAAATTTCGACTGTTTTACCTACTCGAATTAATAGCAGTGCGCATGTATTTACTACTCAGGAGTCCATTATAGGAACTGTGGCAAGAAAATGAAGAAATGAGACAAATTTTAACATGACGGAAGGCTCGAGGCTTGTCTCATTTTTGGCTTCCGTACCCGTTTTTCAATGGCATTAAAACATTAAACTTTGCATTACCAAAGTACTAAATTCATGGGCACTTTAAAACTTTTATGTTTACTTATGGTTTCTTTTTTACCTTAATTAGAAAATAGTAATTCTAATTAATTAGTTTGATAAATAAATGTCTAATTTCTAATTGAATTGAATTAGTTTCTATGCCTAATTGCTAATTGGCTAATTAATTAGTTCTTAAATATTTCCCTAATTGCTAATTGGCTAATTAATTAGTTCATAAATATTTCCCTAATTGCTAATTCTAATTCAATTAGTTGTCAGCTAATTAGCACAGCTCTGCAAAAGACTCCAGATTAAATAATTAATTGTTTTTTAAATAAATGGCTAATTAATCATTAGCTTTTAATTAACAAACCTTGGGAAGATAAGCAACAAAGCTCGCTTCGTACTCTCAATTTATTTTACACGCGGCACAAGTTCGATAAAGTTTGTTAATTAAAAGCTAATAGCTAATTAAAATTCCCTTGCAAATTTCAGAATTATTGCATTATCGATTCTAGCATTTTTAACAGTATTGAATTATTTTGAAGTCAAAGAAAACTTTTAACACGCATCTTTCCCTTTAAAGGATAATTATGATGCCAACAAGCACAAATGATAAAATAAAATGCATAAATATCCTTTACTTTAGACGCCAAATTAACTTCGTACCGTTATTAGAATTCATAATGAACTGGAATGTCTTATATCGTTTATTAAGATCTATTTTAACTGTTGAATTTTGTTTTTGTCGTGAATTAAGAGAACAACCACTTCTTCAGTGAACCCTGAATAATTCTATTAATACGTCTTATGGCCAACAACAATTAACAAATAATTATTCTATAACTTTTCCATGAATAATAAATTAAATCCTTCGGAAACCCCTGCCTTCTAACTATTAATAAAGTAAACATGCGAGTCATTTAAAAACGGCATAACATACCATGTATGACTGCATTCCCCTTCATTAAACGATTTAGGACATTTAATAGACGCTTCAATAAATTTTCCTTCAGAATTTCAACTAACGTGTAAGAACTCGAGACCAGCAGCCGTAGCTTCGCGGCAGGATTGACAAGACATTTATCCTTGGTTTTTGAACCAAGAGTTGTCTGCTGCAGAGGCGCATGCGCTTATACCGAATTTGGCTGTGGCTATAAAGCATTTCGGAAATGACATATAGAAAAACCAACGCACAGGGGCGAGGTCACCATTGGGGTATTCTCTCTCGCGCCAAGAAGCAACGCTAGACGGAGCCCGAGTTCACTACACGCGGGAAGCGAACCAACTCTCACTTGGCGAGAGGGAGATACCCAATAAGCCGTTTCGATGTAACTAAAAGGGAAATACACGGGGGTAATACTTTTCCTTCCATCTCGCTTTTTGGGGCCTGTACTGTAGTCATTTTGCATCATGAGGGTTGCCTACCCCTTTTGCCCCTTGGCTATCTCGACACTGAGGGTTGCCTACCCCTTTTGCCCCTTGGCTATCTCGACACTGAGGGTTGCCTACCCCTTTTGCCCCTTGGCTATCTCGACACTGAGGGTTGCCTACCCCTTTTGCCCCTTGGCTATCTCGACACTGAGGGTTGCCTACCCCTTTTGCCCCTTGGCTATCTCGACACTGAGGGTTGCCTACCCCTTTTGCCCCTTGGCTATCTCGACACTGAGGGTTGCCTACCCCTTTTGCCCCTTGGCTATCTCGACACTGAGGGTTGCCTACCCCTTTTGCCCCTTGGCTATCTCGATACTGAGGGTTGCCTACCCCTTTTGCCCCTTGGCTATCTCGATACTGAGGGTTGCCTACCCCTTTTGCCCCTTGGCTATCTCGATACTGAGGGTTGCCTACCCCTTTTGCCCCTTGGCTATCTCGATACTGAGGGTTGCCTACCCCTTTTGCCCCTTGGCTATCTCTTGAAAGACTTATTGGTTCTTTTCATTTTACCCCAATAATTATTTTCTTGGCACGTCTGCTATAACCTTGCCAGTTTCGTGTCTACGATACTCCATTGAAAGTAAACTTTCAATAAAGCCGCACACACACACCCTTTGGGAAACTAACAGATTATATTTTTGTAGTATATTCTCATACTGCTTTCCTAAGGTCATTTCGTATTTAGGAACATAATCGCGTGCTAAAGTTAGGGAGCAATTATAGGCAGGGCGTTCATTTTAAATTAGAACTTGGGAGTGTACACCTTATTTCGAAGCCGAGATAATTGGCGGGAACTCGCGAATCAATCGCGCGGGAAAAGCCTTGGAGGATCATACAGGACAGCTAGATTATACTGTCATTATCTAAAAATAGTTTAGTTAAATTATGCACTATTACACTTTGTCGTCACAAATCTAATTCAGTACGCCTGGTTACAATAAATATACTGTATTAATCCTATATTTAATGGAAATTTTCTATTTTTAATATCACAGTGCGTTTATGTGATAATACCAAGAAGCATATAATACTTATCTTCGAGAGAACTGCACCTACCACAAAGCGGAGTAATTGTAACATGATTCTTCCCAACATCATTTTACATTTGGACAAAGGTTACGAAACCGAATCACATACGCCATATATAGTTCCCTCATCATTACTCTATTAATGCTTAACTATTTGCCAAGGCACGGTTGTGGATGTTTGTCCCACGTCAAGACAATCAAGGTTTGTGGTTTGATTGCTGGGGATTTAGTACCAAACAGTTATACAATTCACCCCATGGTGCGATGCCCATCTGAAGTTTGTTGAGCAGGGGAGAAAACAAATGGGTGAGACTAAGACGAATCATGTTACATAACTGAAGTAGTAATAGGGTACAGAGTGTCATCCTTCTTCTATTATCCCCTTCTGATATTACTCAAGAAGGGACGGAACAGCTAATGGTCCAACTTATCTAGAGTTGTTTCATTTGTAACAGCAGGAAGGCAAATGGGTAATAGGTATCATTGTGCATATCACATTTTCTCAATGTATCTAGGCGGATTTTTCTGAAGAGCTGGACTAATCATAATATATGACGATTTTTACTTCAGGAATTACCCATCTCGCTGCGTGTTGAACCTTGAGCGCACCTGGTCTGGCATTGCTACCAACCAATGAAATTACAGTTTGAAAGATGTCGCCTGACGAATTCTCTAGTTCGGCCCACGAAACCGGCATAGAAACTAACGTTTGAGATATGGCGTCGCAATAATTTCTATTACCTGTATGTTTTCCTGAATACAGTTTAAGGGTTAAATATTATTAGTTTTTTTGGGTCAAAATCAGTTATATTTAATTGTTCAAGTTATTAGAAAGGTTTTCCATCATCTAAACAACAGTTTGCATAATTCCATTTGATATCTTGCTTTTTGAACAAGTTTTCCTTAAAATATTAAACACTAATTAAGCCTTACTGTTACATTAAAATAAAAATATTTTATAAAAAATTTCAGATTATTTAGTATCATCTGTTGTTTATCATTATAAACTACTGTATTTAAAATCAATTACGTGCGTTTTATATAATTTGCTGTGTTGATATAACATGAAATTATATAAAAAAAACCCTATTTTATAAAAATTTAAATAAAACTACTGCATTTAGAAGTCAGCCAACGGTTAATAATTCAAGGATTCATGGTGCAGTACGCTTTGAAATACGCACGACGAAACAACCAAACATAAAACAGAATTACGAATAATAAAACGGTTAAAAACGCCCACGGAAGTATAATTTGCGAGCGGAGGGAACGATAGTGGATTAAATTCGCAGGAAAGCTAACGTCGAAGTAGGGTAAAAGCTCTTTTATCTTATTACTTAGGAATACCTAGCACAGGAAAATACCAGGAATAAAATGGAAAGAGCACGGTGAGATTGGAATGGATCAAAAATGTAGGTGGAAACAGAATTTCGCGTTGAAAACTCAAGGAATATGGTAAATTACTTATTAAAGGGTATTTTAGAAACATACTTTACAAGTCCAAAAGTTTCATTGTTTATCAGCGCGTGCTTTGACCAACGACGCTTATGGAGTTATTAGTAAATACGCGGAACAAAATTTGGTTTTCTAACTCATAATCCAAGTTGGGGTTCGCGGGCCCCTTAAGTTTATATTTTCATTGTATTATTTTATCAATATCATAAATTTCACTATGGTTTTGACTTTCTAGCCAGCACGATACAGACACGATGAAGCCAAAAGGGTGGCAACAAAGAAGCTGCAACCAGGGAGAAATAAGGTAAAATGGAGTAGAAATGATAATGGGTAACCTGCGGGACTGAAACTCTCCCA
The DNA here is from genome assembly GCF_054372755.1 of Phalangium opilio. NCBI lineage: Eukaryota > Metazoa > Arthropoda > Arachnida > Opiliones > Phalangiidae > Phalangium > Phalangium opilio. The sequence goes on from NW_028324226.1 coordinate 5,803,472, forward strand.
TTGTACCTTGCACAGCCCCTACCTTCCATTTGTTAAGTACTGCCACCATTGTATTTGTACGAGAACTAGCTTCTATTGCTATGACACAGGGGTTATTCTCGACGTTTCCATACCATACGACCCTACCTAAACGCTAAGAACACTGGGAGGGCTTCGATGCCGTAGGTGGGGGTACAGAGCCAACTTTAAAGGTATTTTGGTTTCCACTCCAACCCTCTCTCCTTTAAGATGCGACCCTAGTAGGAAATTTCCCCACTAGACAGCTGCGCCGCGTGAAAATTGGAAAACAAGTTCAACTAGTAAACTATAGAAATGAAAAATAAAACTCTCCCTAACAACACAATTCGCCTCTCTTACTGGTTACTGATCCCTGTTTCCTGTATCTTAACTCTTGGTTATGTACAACGCTATAAAACTATGTTGCTTGTTAACAAATTTGTTTCGAATGTTGACTAAATATTTTAATCTATGGGTCACCATAATTATACCGAACGCATTTGCGAAATTTTCGACCCACGGCATGCAATTAATTCTTCAAATGGAATCCGAGACGAGAGACGAGCAAGCGGATGGAGGGGAAAAGGGAGTTAAAACGAGGATGCATGCACGTTCGATAATTTAGTTTTCAGTTCAGAGGAAGGCTTCTCTTATTATTCAGAAAAGGGAGCAGCTTGATAATCAGATTGGAACGAACGAACGTAACGTAACGCTTTCCCCGATTTAAATATTATATCAAGAAACGATATCTAGTTTACTAGGGAGAAGTTACAAGATGCCTAAGTATTCGCGCCCCATTGACTCAGTCCCCTTTTCAAAATACAAGGGGAGGACGTAAAAGGAGGCCAGGCTATTTCGCCTCTCCTCAGTCAGAAAATATGACTGTAATTTTCGTCATTCGCGTCGTGCTGACGTGAGTTTTCAAGAACCAATGTGAGATGCTGCTTGTAATTTTGAGGTGGGGAATAACTCCGGAGCTACGTTTGGACTGAAGATAAAGCTGGAAATGTGGCGAATTTATACCTTCTCCCTAGTTAACTAGATATCGCCTCTTGATTATATCTTATCAGGCTTAATTTCACTTTCATATATTTCCCCCTTTTCAAAACATAGAAACTCAATTATACGAGCCTGAACATTTTCTCTCCCCGCACGCACGTTTCTACGTTAAATGGGGCGAATTAAGCCTTAAAACCCTAAATTGTAACCAAAACGGTTAAGATCATTATCATTCGTGAAAACGATGAAGAGCTAAATATTCCCCCGATGGTGGTGTCGTCTTTTCTCTCTTTCCTTTTCGCTTATATTTAAAACGAGAAAAGCTAATTTCATTTCCCTAAACGATTCCGGAAAAGTCTAAATAGCTTCAGAACGGATTGGGAATCATTAGGACTAACATTGGACTTTGAGACGATGGCTGTTTAATCCGCCTGAGGGTAGAGTCTAGAGTTGACATAGCCGGGGTCAATCATTAAGCGAAACTTACATTGGATTAGGGGGAAGTCGTTTTTTAGCCATATCGTAGTATACGATAGGCTCTTAGTTTGACCCGAGCCGTAGTAGTAATAGTAGTAGTAGTAGTAGTACTTGTGGCCGGAGTTTTCGCTTTCGTTATCGTCAGATTTTAGCTTATAAGGAACTTTATATTACCACAACCCACCCATAGGGGTTACTGGGCTCGGTTAGAGATTTAATTTCAATTAAAATTTTTTCAGGTCAGACCCGGGAATTGAACCCGGGACGCTGGCGCAGTAGACAAACATTCTAACCACTAAACCATAGAGACTTGATAGAAACCTCGAGTTTTTTATTATTTATTTTTATCTCTAAAATGTCGGGGTGATGTGGGGTGGGGTACCTCTTAATCTGTGGGGTCGGATACTTTTGAATTTTTATCTGTGGGGTCGGATACTTATGAATTTGTATGTTTGGGGTTTTTATATTTATTTTCTTTTTATGTATGTGCTAATTAAATAGATAACGATTTTCCCCGTTTCCTACCGCGCTCATGTGTTTCGTTCTCGTTCGGTAGCTATCGTCATCTATGTTATGTTTGACTGGAACGTTTTGGCGGTTAATTCAAATGTGGGTTTAGATAGAGCTAACATAGTGCTAAATGAGCGTTATGCGTTTGATCATTTTGCATTACTAAAGGTAATTCGAGGGGATAATCACTAAAATGCGTAATCACTATAACTAAACTTTCTCTTTCAAAAGTTTCTGGGCATAAGTCCTTGTTAGAAATTTATAAGTGTGCATCGGCAAATTCGGCATAAGTCTATGTTGTAAGCTCATCGAGGGGATTATCACTAAAAACTATCTGTTCTTCGATTCGCCGGAATATTAGAATTAAACCATAAGTAAATTTATACGGTTATAATTTAATCAATGTTTAGAGAGTAGGGAATCAAGGGGCTATTCACTCTGATTTTATGCACGGTAAATCATTTAAGCATTGAAAAAGATAGCGCTATTCACTCATTAGGGTAAGGTATGGAGGGTTATCCACTCATTAGGGTAGGGTATAGAGGGGCTATTCACTCGTACGATATGGCTACTATTACGAGCCCTTGGGCCGTCTTGTTACTATTATTATTTTCCTTTTCTGTTTTACTATAGTTTCAACTTGGTAAAATAAAAAAAATATTGATTCGAAATTGAAAAGTGAAGGTGAAGGATTTCTTTTACTTAAAGGGATACTCCGGGCTAGATTTTTCTATTTTTTAATCGAAAGAGCGTATGAAGTAATGAATGTATCAATTGTAACCATGTTTGTATCTATAATATTAATGAAGATACGTGCAATTAAGTAATGGCGCGTAATGGACACTACGCGTTAGGCTACTCCGCGAAGGACTGGAGAGTAACCCTACCTATTGAAGACCTAGTACCACCTGACGGATTCGTCCAATAGGGGTACTCCCAGTGCCTCGCAAGAAAGCCTAACCTGTAGTGTCCACTGACGACAAATAAAATTTCCCACTCAACAGCGTACACCAAATAAAATGATCTATAGTAATTTTTAGAAGTAGGAATGAAGAACAGAGTAATCTGGACGCGCGTCAACGTCCCGGACCCCTTCCACGGGACGGGGGGATATGAAAGAAGAAGCGGGTCATAGTGACAGAGGTAAAAAGGAATTACGTATTTTTCACCATCCCCCTCAGCAACGTCATAAAAACGTAGTTTAAGTGAGCCAATAAGATAATTTAAACTTTTCGTTACGTGTTGAAGGGAGGGGCTCCTTACTGGGCTATGAGTCGGACTGAAGTAAATACAAACCGTTCTCCATTCCTACTTCTAAAATTAAATCTATTCTGGTTAACGTCAAGAAAGGTAACCATAGAGCTAGGTAATAAACCCTTTTCGAAAGTAGGGCCGCAGTTTCGTCTGCTGTCATTATTGTTTGAAGTCATATCTAACGTCAAACCGGATTTTCCGCCTTAAGTCAACATTGGAGTCAAACACCAGACTATTAAATTATACCCCGACGTTTTAAAAGAGATCTGTAGAACAAAGAGTTATAGGGTCTTACCAACCCTTTATTCAAAAACACAAAAAACCTAATTAAGGTCTCTATTTTGTTTCAAAAACTTCCTTGGGGGAAACGTGGTCGTATAATGAATGCTTGCCCTTTGGAGGCGAGGGCAATAGAGAAGGGGTAAGGAATTAGCTGCCTCAAAATGAATAATACTCTTCTTTAAGAATATGCTATACCTAATTACCCTTTTCAACCTGTTAAAGAAATAGCGCGCTTCCAGACATAATCTTATACAGGGTGTGTTCCAAAAATGGTGGTAGGACCGATGTACAGCGGGGTCACGGAGATTGAGAATTTTGATTCGAAAATGTTACATGAAATTTTGCACCAAGGAGCACTGTTTACTAGTTATGATTGGAGTGTTTTAAGGATGATCCGTTAAAGATAGATTAGTTATAAATTAAAGCTGATGAACTATTGAAAAAAGGTTCTTAAGTCGAAAATGTTGTATGACATTTAGCTCTAATGGATACCCTTTTATAAGCTACTAGCTGCTACCCGCGGCGCCGCTCGCGTGTAATAAGAACTACCATCAAAATGATATAAAGAATGGGGAGATTTTACTGACGACTAATATTTTTGTAGCACCCTAGGACCGATGGCACTCGACGTTGCCCGTCAGCCCGTCGGGACATTTTTTATTACTTTTCACGCGGACATTATTCTATAAAGAAGGGTTTTTAAGTTTTTAGCCGCCATTTAAAAAGATGGCAACAAATCGAACCCAAAAGACCATTCAGGCCATCTATAGCTTAAAGGAAAGCAGTGTACTAAATATTTCTGAAATCGGTTGAAACGCGCGGACTTTGTTGCAAAGAGAAGTTTTTTTACATTTCTGGTCGCCATTTTTTAAGATGGCGGCGGATTGGAAAAATCTTTCTTAGTACGCGCCTACTACTTATGAGTAACGTTCATGCGAATTTTCAGCCTTCTAGGGCAAGCGGTTTGGGCTGGGCGTTGATTATCAGTCAGTCAGTCAGGACTTTGATTTATATAGATGTAGATGACTAGCGTGTTTTACGGACGACCCCTTAATTAAATTAACACTCTCTTACAGCTTCTTACTTTATTTTAAGGGGGCCTTCCATAAAACACACTTTTAAACGATAACCCTTAGGGCAAAATGTCATTGAAATTACATTTACGACTCCAAATTGATTTCCCATAGTACCATTCTTTTTGTAACACCCTGTATAACTATAAGGAAGGGGTTAAAATGACCAACCTACTATGTAATCATTAAGTGCAGCCAGCTATTTCTCAAAGGGTTGAGTTTAAAAGTTTAAACTTGGCTTGGAAACATTCTAAAGGCCCTAGCTGCAGTAATTATTCAAGAGTTATACCACACCCGAAAAGAGCTAAGGAGCTATAAAATTGTTTTAAAAGAGAAAGAACATCATTACTTTTACTTGCTAAAGCCTAAAGGACCATCTCTTTAGGGCATATCCAAAAATAAAGGCGTTATATAAGTAGGCGGAGAAATATGGGTGGTTTGATGTATCGAGATATTTTAAAAATTCGTGCAACACCTAACCTAAATCGAATGGAGAATTTAGATTCTTGGAATACCATGAACTCTGTCAAATAAATATAGGGGAAGGACAATATATTTTTCCAGCTGCCCACGCGAACAGATGTAATAGATGAAGTGACAAGACGCAATCCTCGATAGAGCTCGAGTTTCCAAAATGCAGATAGGTTAGTTCATAAGATATGTTCCATAAGTTTGACATTGGTTACTATAGGGCTTGTCATGAAGTGACGTAGGTCATAGATTCTCGTAAAGCGACGCATGGTGAGGTGCTGTCAAAGGCTTAGTTCAGTCTGGGCATAAGTTCATAAGATATGTTCCATAAGTTTGACATTGGTTACTGAGTGGTTGTCATGAAGTGAAGTAGGTCATAGATTCTGGTAAAGCGACGCATGGTGACTAAATAGGAAGATGGACTGCAAAACCGTGTGTAGTCAATTCTGGCGTCGTTCTCGAACTAGCTCTCAGTAAGTCTCTAGCATTACGAAGTATAGGTAGTGTCATACTTAAGGAACATATCTTATAAACTTATATGGTCTGGGAAATATGAATATTATTTTTTAACTAGTGCTTGGGACCAGTGGCCGATATAATAAACTGGTCCTTGGACTTGTCCCCCTTTGTTTTCCTATAGATTTGCAATTAATAAACTGGTCCCGAAGGCCTGTAACCCTCACTTCTTGATTATCAGTTTGTCAGAACTTTTTCTTACATAAAAGCATCAATTTAAATTGCCACTATTTAGAATTGAACTTCATCAACTTATTAATTAAGTTAAATTAAATTTCAATTTAAATATTCTGCTGTTCGTCTATGTACCGCTTTCTTAGAAAAAATGTAAATTTCTAAAGGGAACCGAAACATAATCTTTATACAGGTATTCGCGCAACAATACATGATTGGAATTCGTGCGAAAAGTATTAAGAACGGCGAACCACCGACGAGTTTGAAAGGAAGCTAAAAGAAACCCGTTCAATATAATCGACTTGGCTTTTAAAGTGAAGAAAAAAGGGATTCCCTTGTGTAATTCCGTTAAAATATTCATCACCTGCAGCTAAGACTATCCGTATAATAAAAAGGAAGCTGCAGTCGTTTAATGAAATTTAAATTTTAAATCGTGCCGGCCACTGTGTCCATAGATACACGAAATTCCCATCATATCAGGTTAGAGGGCTCGAACACTATCCAAACGTTTCTACGATAAATGTGATTACTAAAATACTGTGCATGCATTGCAAAAGAAGATGCAAAGCTATCTTCATGTATTTTGTGATTACCAAATAATTGACGACTAATTAATGATAAGATTTCTCTATTTTGTCCGTTATCTTCAACTAGTTATCCGAATTCCACTATTAAAATCCTCATTCATGAACTTAGTTACACAGTTTTTAACTATTAATTATCCACACTTCTGAAACGAACTAACCTTAACAATTAAATAATTTCTGAAACTAGTCACCCCAATTTTAGCATCTAAATATCCTGATTTCAGAAACTAATTAGCACGATTTTAACTATTAATTTTCTTGATTTTAAAAAACTAATTACCCCGATTTTAACTATTAATTATCCGGATTTCATAAAACTAATTACCCAGCTTTCTTTCTCAGCTTAATAACAATGGTTTCCACTATTAACTATCCTTGACTTTATAATTAATTACCCCGTTTTCCACTATTAACTATCCTTGACTTTATAATTAATTACCCCGTTTTCCACTATTAACTATCCTTGACTTTATAATTAATTACCCCGTTTTCCACTATTAACTATCCTTGACTTTATAATTAATTACCCCGTTTTCCACTATTAACTATCCTTGACTTTATAATTAATTACCCCGTTTTCCACTATTAACTATCCTTGACTTTATAATTAATTACCCCGTTTTCCACTATTAACTATCCTTGACTTTATAATTAATTACCCCGTTTTCCACTATTAACTATCCTTGACTTTATAATTAATTACCCCGTTTTCCACTATTAACTATCCTTGACTTTATAATTAATTACCCCGTTTTCCACTATTAACTATCCTTGACTTTATAATTAATTACCCCGTTTTCCACTATTAACTATCCTTGACTTTATAATTAATTACCCCGTTTTCCACTATTAACTATCCTTGACTTTATAATTAATTACCCCGTTTTCCACTATTAACTATCCTTGACTTTATAATTAATTACCCCGTTTTCCACTATTAACTATCCTTGACTTTATAATTAATTACCCCGTTTTCCACTATTAACTATCCTTGATTTTATAATTAATTACCCCGTTTTCCACTATTAACTATCCTTGACTTTATAATTAATTACCCCGTTTTCCACTATTAACTATCCTTGACTTTATAATTAATTACCCCGTTTTCCACTATTAACTATCCTTGACTTTATAATTAATTACCCCGTTTTCCACTATTAACTATTCTTGACTTTATAATTAATTACCCCGTTTTCCACTATTAACTATCCTTGACTTTATAATTAATTACCCCGTTTTCCACTATTAACTATCCTTGACTTTATAATTAATTACCCCGTTTTCCACTATTAACTATCATTGACTTTATAATTAATTACCCCGTTTTCCACTATTAACTATCCTTGACTTTATAATTAATTACCCCGTTTTCCACTATTAACTATCCTTGACTTTATAATTAATTACCCCGTTTTCCACTATTAACTATCCTTGACGTTATAATTAATTACCCCGTTTTCCACTATTAACTATCCTTGACTTTATAATTAATTACCCCGTTTTCCACTATTAACTATCCTTGACTTTATAATTAATTACCCCGTTTTCCACTATTAACTATCCTTGACTTTATAATTAATTACCCCGTTTTCCACTATTAATTATCCTTGACGTTATAATTAATTACCCCGTTTTCCACTATTAATTATCCTTGACGTTATAATTAATTACCCCGTTTTCCACTATTAACTATCCTTGACGTTATAATTAATTTCCCCGTTTTCCACTATTAATTATCCTTGACGTTATAATTAATTTCCCCGTTTTCCACTATTAACTATCCTTGACTTTATAATTAATTACCCCGTTTTCCACTATTAACTATCCTTGACTTTATAATTAATTACCCCGTTTTCCACTATTAACTATCCTTGACTTTATAATTAATTACCCCGTTTTCCACTATTAATTATCCTTGACTTTATAATTAATTACCCCGTTTTCCACTATTAATTATCCTTGACGTTATAATTAATTACCCCGTTTTCCACTATTAATTATCCTTGACGTTATAATTAATTACCCCGTTTTCCACTATTAATTATCCTTGACTTTTTAATTAATTACCCTGTTTTCCACTGACAATCATACTGATCCTGATTTCTCCGACTAATTACTTCCACATGACTAGACACATTTTCAACCCGGCATCTTGATAGGGCATCAGTCACGCATTCAAAACTATCAAAAACATTCCGAGATTACTGCCCAAATCACTTGTAAACACACTCTGATGTCACAATACGAGTCACATTGATAACTAAAATAATCTCGAGCTAACAAAATTATCCTGACAACAGGAAATGATTTCTACCTCTCATACACCACCTTAATACTCTAAAGTATCCAACCTTTCGTTAAAGACAAAATTCAAACAAAAAAAAAAAAGAAAGAAAAAAGTATAAAAGCTGATAAAATGGGGGAGGAGGGCGATGTATAAATAATGGAGCGAGTTTGGAGCAACTAGTAGTGTGTAAGAACTTTTCTCTTCCGGCCTGAAGGCTGCCTTCCTTTGGCGTTATCCGACTGTGGAAAAATCATCGTTAGTCGCGCTCTCAATCATCGATCTGACCACCTCCCCTTACTACCATTTTCTCTACTACCACCCTCCTTCTCTCTCGTCTCTCCTCGACACTCAAATTCCTTTTTCTTTTAGATAAAGGTCATTTCTTTTGGAAAGATGGCCAAGTAAAGCTCGGTCACATTAAAACGCAGTGGGTCTAAGCGAGCGAAACTTTTACCATAGAGAAAGGAACTATGTCACACGGTTCCAGTGATCACGTATGAGGAGGAGACTCTGAGATATCTAATTCTCCGTTAGCCCCTATTTCAAAACCGGTACCGATCTGTGGTTTTGTATCAGAGTTCCGCACATGCGTAACCGGCGCAAAAGAGAGGTAAAGTATCAGAAATTTGTTTACGAGGTTATAGTTAACCTAGGAGGAACCAGCTTAAGAGTTAACCACGCCGATCTCTCTTTGGTGAGAGTGTGAGCCTCTGTCTTTTCGTATCACGTGACATCTGGTTCCTCGGCTGTGCGCCGAGGTAGGTGCGCGTGAGAGAGACATCAGGCTGTGCCGTTATAGTTACCTTCCCCCTTCCCCGACTCTCCTTCTTATACATACTCACTGACGGTTCCCTTTTCTATGGTTTGGAGAGAAAATGATAGATTTAATTATCCTATATCGGTACAGAAGGAATGAGTTTATCTTTTCAAAAATCGAAGTGAGGAAGGAAACACTTCAATACGCTCGTTTTTCATCGTTCAAAAACTTTGGATTGGCCGGCCATTGAAAACCAATAGAGTTAATCAAGGAATAAACTAGGTTCTATCTGGTAAGAGTTACTGATTGGTTCTGAAGTTGATTCTGTAGAATACCAGGCGTTATATGGCAAACATTTTCATGGGTGCAGCTATAAGTTACCATGCAACGCGTCTTTGTAAGTGACAAACATTCACTATCGGTACTTCTTGCTTCGTAACCTCAATTGAACAAGGCTCCGAAATGAGGGGAATGTGATATCGTAAGTCCGTATGACAAGGAGAAAAGAAAGGGAAGTTGGCTAAGGCTTTCGGAACTCGTCTTTAGCAGAAAAAGAAAGGGGAAATTAAATATTCAGGCGAGTATGTAATGACTGATGTATTTCATATATACATAGTTTATTTACACTAGGAGGTGTTTTCCAGGATGTTGGTGAGTCAAGAATTTGCAGAGAGAAAGGCTAGCATAGCATATCAGTTTAAACCAGTACTTGACCAATTTGGCTAGCAGAAGGCCTGACAACACTGCACTGAAGTTTAAGGTGAAGAATTTTCTTTAGTTTCTTTAGTTCCTTTAGTGAAAACTATTCGAGTATAGACAGCAACAACATCCCCCTTTATCCTTCCTGAGTATAGTCAAGAAGCGATATCTAGTTTACTATAGGGAGAAGTTATAAATTCGCCACATTTCTAGCTTTATCTCCAGTCCAAACGTAGGTCCGGAGTTAATCCCCGCCTCTAAATTACAACCAGCATCTCATTGGTTCTTGAAAACTCACGTCAGCGCGACGCGAATGACGAAAATTACGTACTTTCCGACTGAGGAGAGGCGAAATAGACCGGCCTCCTTTTACGTCCCCCCCGTTGTGTTTTGAAATGGGGACTGGGACTATGGTGCGCGAATACAACTTACACCTTCTCCCTAGTAAACTAGATATCGCTTCTTGGTATAGTGCAATGGCAGTCTCCCAGCATTGACTGTATTAAGGTCTATCTGCAAGTAACAAAGGGTGCCACTAGTTTACATCATTTCTTTTTTTTTTAATTTCGCGCGTCCCCTTTATATTTCTCTCTCAGAACTTATGGAAGCCACCTTAGTTTAACGTCTACTGAGAAAGAACCCTTATCGAAGGCCTGCTTCAAATTTGAATAATACAGTCACGTTTCTTGATAAAACGATTTTTTTATCTAGATGAAATGCCAGAAGTGGATTATTCGAGTCGATCGCAAAATGGCATATAATAAACATGCCGCATTTTTCAAGGCTGCAAAAATTATGGAACGACATAATTTAGGCGTGAATGAAAGGGCTATACGTCCAATATACATTTCAAAACGAGTCGTTAAAGTTAAGTTTATAGCACCTAAACATAAATCAGGTTACAATATACAGGGTGTTTAAGAAAGGTCTCTGTCACAAGTGAAGGGGGATGCTCTTTGGGCGATTTCGAGTCACAAATGTAATTTTTATGACATTTTGCAGTCCGGGCCACTGTTGTCAAGTTAAGATTGGATGGAGTATTTTAAGGATGATCCCTTAAACTTAATTAAGGGATTTATAATTTAATTAAGGGGTCATCTTTAAAATACTCCAAACATAACTTGTAAACGGTGTCCCTAGTGGCAAAATATCTTAGATCATATTCGACTCATAATTTCTCAAAGAACATACCCATTAATTTCTGATAGACCTTTCAGAAACACCAAGAAGCGATATCTAGTTACTAGGGAGAAGGTATAAGATGCCTAAGTATTCGCGCGCCATAGTTCCAGTTCCCCTTTCAAAATACAAGGGGGGGGGGCGTAAAAGGACGCCGGGGCAATTTCGCCTCTCCTCAGTCGGAAAATAGGAAATTTTCGTCATTCGCGTCGCGCTGACGTTAGTTTTCAAGAACCAACGAGATGCTGGTTGTAATTTAGAGGCGTGGATTAACTCCGGACGTACGTTTGGACTAGAGATAAAGCTGGAAATGTGGCGAATTTATACCTTCTCCTTAATAAACTAGACATCACTTCTTGGAAACACCCTGTTTTAAACGGTATTTACGTTTCAAATTGCCATTCCGTATTTGATCTAGTGCGTCAATGAAAGTACGATTAATACTTCAATAGAAATTTCAATAAACAGAGCATGACTATAACTTTCATTTTGTTTATATTCTAATTCTAAACAGAACTTTAGTAGTTCGGTAGAAAATATTCTGACTCTCTTTGAATAATGCATTCGGTCAACTGGGTACGTGACTTTTAAATTTATTTACAGTACAGTGCTTCTGTTCTTTTAAAAGATGTCAGAGAAATTTCCCACTAGAGGGAAATAAGAGAATACGAAAACCATAGGATGGAAATAGTAAACGTACACGCATTGCACATCATAAATTATAACTATATAGTTGTTCAGAGACTTGTTACGAACTATAACTTAGCTTTAAACAAATTTATATAACACATACTGGCTCTTTCTGATAAGTCTGCCATAAATTTAAGGAATAGCGACGTTGTTTTAAAATGTCAAATCTAAAGAAAACCTTACTTTTTTGAGAGTTTAAACTCTTCTGATTCCAAAAATATGCTAAATCAATATTTAAATATGAGTGAACACAGAAAAAAAACACTTCAAAAACTTGAAATTTGGGGGGCAAAAGCAAATTTCCAGAGAAGATTTTTGGCGGGTTTTTCTCCTTGATACGTCACTCACGGCATCTCGCGTCTACTAATGCCGCGCGAATCTGAATAAAATAGGCTTAAGGCGTCACGTGAGCGTCATCTAGATACAAAATTTCTCATCAAACGAAACAAAATTTTAACGAGGCAATTGCAATTTTATAAATTGCTACGAAACCAAATAAATTAGTAAACATATCATAATAAACAAGATTTTTCAAGGATTTTTTTCCCACTTTAAGTTTGTGGATGACGAAAATTATGTCACCAACACTTTAAGGGGATGTACTTTTTTCGATTTTGAGTCCACAATATTCTACCTCCATTTTGCCGTCCGGGCCACTGTTTTTTTAGTTATGATTTGAGTTTTTTAGGGATGACCCATTAATCAAATTAGAAATCATTGTCTTTAAGTTTCTAAATTAAATTTAAGAGGTCATATATTAACTTGAAAACAGTGGCCCGGACGGCAAAATGTCACAGATGTTACATTTTCGACTCAAAATCGTTCGTCCAAAGAACATCCCTTAATTTATGGCAGACTTAACAGAAACACCCTGTATATGGGAATAGGGGTTCGCCGACTATTAGAGGTAATACTAGAAATGCCAAGAGGCAATTCAAGAGAGAGCCTGCAAATTCTCTAAATGAAGAGAGTCTAGGGATTCAGGGTCGTTTCTGACTCCATCTAGTTGCCCTTACCACTAATGACCAATAAGGTCTTGGGTGCATGTTTCTATATAAGTAACGTCAGAAGTGAGATGAGACTAGAAGTGAAGGGCTCTAGCATTGGTAGTAGATCCTGGCACTAGTGAACAAATTTGAGGATTTTATGCCGCTTCCCACGCGCCTACACTCCTACCCCCTTCCCCTCAACCCAAAGCCGCGGAACACGGACGCCTGTGCTTGAATCTAGTTCGGCCGTCTACCGCCACGAACGTCCCACGTTTTGGATGGAAAATTCAGAAACCGCTACTAGAGGGCCAACCGTTGGTGTGTTATCAAGAATATTCACTTTCGCCGAGTGAAGAATGTGGTTAGCTCAGTACTTCTAGTCTCATCTCACTTCTGGTAACGTATGAACTTTGCAGATTATATCTCGCTACATTTCGCAGGGGTATAGCAACCAAACCTTCCATTGATGCCATATTTGTATTACCAGGAACGCATACAACTAACAGGAATGACTATGCCCCATATGTCCCGTGTACTTTCTACGAGAGGTTTGTGTGCTATACGTCATGCCTCATAATTATGACGTCTTTCTAAAGTAATTTCATTGGTTTGGCAGCAACACGAGGTCAGGCGCACTCGCAAAAAGATAAATTATTAGTGAGGTTAAATTCGTCATACACAATCATTAGTCTAGCTCTTCAAACAAAATCTGCCTACGTTGAGAAAACTACTACATAATGATTCCTAGTAGCTATGTGTATTCCTGTTATTACCAATTACTCATAAGGGCTTTTTTACCTCTCCGTGTGACGTAGTCCAGGAGAGGTTCTGTAACGGCCGTGTCTGTGTGTGTGTCTGTCTGTGTGTGTGTCTGTCTGTGTGTCTGTCTGTCTGTCCGTTGTTACACCCACGTGACCGCGTTCGCAGTTTGCGTATCGGAGCAAACGTGTTCGCCATTTCCGAACTGCTTTCACAGTCACGGAAATGGCTCCTCTACTTGAGTTCTCACACCACCATCTTCTGGTCTTTGTCCATCCCACACGGACACCAGTCTGTTCTTACTGGCTTCTAATCACCACCATCTTCTGCTCTTTGTCAATCCCACATTGACACCAGTCTGCACTTACACTGGCTTCTAACACCACCATCCACTGGTCTTCCGTCTATTCCACATAGACACCAATCTGTATCATTGGCTTCTACTCCATTATCATCGTTTGGTTTTAGGATATACGCGGCGATCAGCTAGGGTTACGAGAAACGTCTAGCCTCCCTAAGGTGGGATCGCCACCAAAGGTTTTCGCAATTGCGCTTTTTCCTTACTATTATAATGGAAACGAATCGTATATATACCCCAAATTTGAAAAAAGCGGGCAAGAGGGGTACCCTTAACTTTAAACGTCAATATTAGCAAAGTTTGAGAAGATAATAGGTATAACTTTATTTTAAACGATTTAACTATTATTAATGTTAATTATTGAAGATTAAAATAATTAAAAATAATTATATTTATTTAAATATTAAAGATAAACCTCTGGTGCAAAGAGAGAGATTATCATTGCCTCCTATATCTACCAAGGCCCGTGCATGCGATATATTTCCTTCATTGCCTCTTATATCTATCAAGGCCCGTGCATTGTGATATATTTCATTCATTGCCTCCTATATCTATCAAGGCCCGTGCATTGCGATATATTTTTCAAAACAACAACAAAAATGGGAAACCCCAACTCAGAAACATAATAACGTTTTCATTGGATACTTTAAGTTTATATAATCTTCTTGACACGGAGAGGTAATATTTTGGTTTTCCCAACTTGTTCTACTTGCGAACAACTTATACTAAGAACGATAAGGCATAGCACACTTGCTCTCATTTCACCACAAAATTCATGTCCTTCAAGTACTTACAACGAAACAAACACGGAAGTTAAAAAATAAGTCATTATCTGAAGGTTCATCTTCTTTAGCAAAGAGCACGTACGTATCATTGAACAATTAAAACTGAGAAGCACGAAAATGAATAACATCGCGTTTTATGAAGCTGTACTTAAATTGTAACTCGTCCCCAAACCAACGTAGGGCCCTCTACTACAATAGAAGTTTGGAAAGGGCCCATATTGGGTAAGCAGGAATAGAGTTACTGGTTATCATCACATTTTGCCTTTTTGATTGATGGAAGTGAAAGGTCTATAGCGAGCTAATAGATTTAACTTTTATCGTCTAGTAGGCCTAACTTCTTGCAATTGAATCATTACGAAAGATACTTTCTTCGGATAAAGTAAGTTTGAAAAGTCAGCTCAGGCTCCTTCCTTCATCTTAGAGATATAAGATTAAGTCTAACTTTCAAAGTACCGCCAGTTCAACCTGATTCCGAAAGGAAGGATATGTTTTCTTCATTTCCCGTGCTAGAATATACTATCGAACCTCATTGTCTTTCAGCCCAATATCTATGACTCCAATACGAAACAAAGAAGAATATAAGTCTAACAGAGTTTCTTTTCTACCAAATCAATCGTAATAAGAACAGCCGTTAGCTATATACTGTAGATACAGCATTACCCGTCCATAAGCTTATCACTTGTCTTCAACATAAGGATGACAAAGTTGTATGTTTTAATCAAGACCTGATGGAGGGGACGATGGTATCCAATAAAACTCACTTTTCAGTATGTACTAAACCACTTAACACGTTTCACCTTGAAGGAGATAAGGATGGAGTGGTAACTACCATACCTATAACGTTGCTTCTACGGCACCGAAGTCCTCCCAGCATCCTTAGCGTTTTAGCTAGGGTCATACAGAACGAAATCGTAAAGGACGTCCCCTCTGTCTTAAAAATATAAGCTAGTTCTCAAACAAAAACACCGATGCTACGCGGCAGAACTTAACAATCGCCTACCGAGGGTTGGTGCTTGCGCGAGGTACACTGGGAGAGTTTTCGGTGCCGCAGGTCGCCCATCATCATTTTCACTCCATCTTACCTCATTTCTCCCTAGTTTCACCAAGAAAACTGGGAATTCCATTCACCCCGTCTCAATTGTGTAAGCGAGGTAGACGGGTACTCTAGTAAGCTTACGACGCTTGGATCAATATGACGTACATGAAGGGATATGATGAAAGTTTACTCCCACATCTATTACTATCATAGCTTTACTACAAGAATTCCCTGTTGGCTCCAATGCTTTTCTGCCAATTTCTGGTTCCCCTTACGTCACCCAACTGCTGACTGTATAGCCAATATTAAACTTATGGAAGATATTTATGATATTTCTAGGTCCCTTAAAGGTGGGGTCGTGTCCTGGCCCTAAGAAGGCACGACATCACCCGAAGTCGTGTCTTAGAATTGAAGCACAACCCAAGTGGCCCATTCATTCTTCAGTCCCGATCCCAATCCAACCCATAACCCCGCTATAGTACAGACTGGCACGCTACCCTTAGATTAATAACGTTTTTGGGCCCCAAAGAAAGACATTAACGAAATAGGCACGCTGGTGATTGACCTTCCCTCTCACGTATAAAGAGAACCACTTCATCCCAGGACTAACTATGATCCAATCAGTACAGTGGTCTAACATACAAAAGCTATCTTATAGTCAACAAAAGAAAAACGACAATTAAGGCAGTACAATAGAAGTGGAATAGAACCGAAAACAGTCATTCAGAGGGAGTATAGACACCAAGCCTAAAAATTGTCGCTATAACACATTGTATCAAGGCTTGAAAAATACTTTGTGTACATGCAGAAGTGAGATGAGACCAGAAGTACTGAGCTAACCAAATTCTTCACTCGGCGAAAGTGAATATTCTTGATAACACACCAACGCTTGGCCCTCTGGTGGCGGTTTCAGAATTTCCCCTCCAAAACGTGAGACGCTCGCGGCGGTAGACGGCCGAACTAGATTCCAGCACCCGCGTCCGTGTTCCGCGGCTTTAGGTTGAGGGGAAGGGGGTAGGAAATGTTTTTGGAACTCGACCAATTTTTTTCTCTCTAGCGTAGGCGCGATAGAAGCGCCATAAAATCCTCAAATTTGTTCACTAGTGCCAGGATCTACTATCAATGCTAGAGCCCATCACTTCTAGTCTCATCTCACTTCTGGTACATGTAATAACTACCAGAATCGAGGTTTGAATGACAACCACACTTTATCGAGGTATATACAGGGTGTTTCTGGAAGGGCCGTCAGAAATTATGGGGGTGTTCTTTGGGTGATTTTGATTCGAAAATATTCTATGACATTTTGTCGTCCGGGTCACCGTCTTCAAATTATGTTTGGAGCATTTCACGGACGACCCCTTAACTAAATTAGCATTTTCTTTCTTCAGTTTCAAAATTAAATTTGAGGGGTCATCCATAAAACACTACAGACATAAATGCCAGCCTGGTTTCTATTGTACGGTAATTTTAGAACTCTAAATGAAGTATAAGTAGTTCATATGAACAGCTGTAAATAACTACAATGCAAATGCTCCGAGACAAGCACACTCGCATGTGGGAAGGTAAATCCAGTCTGAAATGCTAAAACAAACAAAGATAATTCATTCAGTAGAGGAAAGAACTATGTTTTGAACTAAGGTCTCGATTCTCGCGATAATAACCGTTTACTACATGTAACCCAAGGCTCGTTCAAACGTAAAGTAGACCATATAGTTCAGTAATAACCGTTTTACGAAAATTTATAATTGAAGTGTACCTGTAAATAGTATAAATAACTGCCAGTTTAAAGGCCAGTTTCAATATAACTACCATTAAACAGCCAAACTCAGACGAGAAGAGGCATATCCATAAAATGTTAAACCGAACGAAGAGAACTCAACTCAACAATTATACAACAAAGGTGATATTATTTTTCTTCACACGTTGAGCCATAATTGTAATTTCGGAGATAATAATTCCACATATTTCACAATAATTATCGTATAAATTTATAAAAGATATGTCCCATAACTCTTTCACTACCTATACTTCGTAATGCTAGAGACTTACTGAGAGCTAGTTCGAGAAAAACGCCAGAATAGACTACACTCAGTTTTGCAGTCCATCATCCTATTAGCGCCTCACCTACGTCACTTCATGACGAGCTCTCAGAAACCAGTGACAAACTTATGAACTTATGTTATTGTTAATAACACTGTTCTATTATCGTGTTAAACTACTTATCAATGAAATTCTAATGAGAAATAATTTTTCAGTATGCACCGCTTGAAACAGATGAAAATATTGGCCATTTTTACGTCAAGTACATTGGACTTTTATACGCTATTGGCTTCTCCGTGTGCCAAATACTTGCCGTGACAATCGTTAAATACTTAGAAGGATTCAACGCATCCGAAATATAATTTTATAGATCTTTAATGGAAGTGTTCATCTGTCTACCAATTTTATTGCAAAGCGGAGTAGAATTCGGATTACCATACGCGAAATTCATGGTTTTCAGGAGCTTTTTAATGTCCGTTCGATATTTTTTACGAATCAGTTCAGTTCAGGCCCTTCCGTTGGCCGATTCGAGCATTATCTATTACAGTTGTCCGGCGTTTGTCGCGATAGCCTCTCGAATATTTCTCAAGGAACGTTTTACCAGAGTTGTGACCATCACTATTATCGTGACCTTTATAGGGCTTATCTCAGTGTCTCAGTTTTGGATATTGGATATTGGTAGAGCCTATGGATTGGGATCAGCTTATCTCACCATTATCGTCCATTCTCTATCGGACATAATTTTGAAAAAATTGGCCAATGTCAACCTGCCATCCAAATTGGTAGTGTTTCACATGTCTTGGATGCGATGCATTCAATTGTTTCTCGTTACAGAGATAACTAACGACTTTACAGTTCCAACAATTCCAAAATGTTCGTTTTTGGTACCGTTTCTTTTCGTTTCACTCGGTTTACTCTCGCAAATTATGCAAAACTTCAACATTGAAGCATTGAAGCGAGAGTCCGCGAGTACCGTTTCGGCCGCAACAACCTTCACCGTGCTTCCCTCACTATTGGTTTTACAATATTTAGTTTTTCACGATGAACCCACAATATTTTCAATATTTGGTGCAATTTTAATTATAGTGTCTTCGTTTATGATGAATTTGGCTACAATAATTAATAAATTTCACTCCTCCAAGTCCGGTTTAGTGAATTTTCTCAATTGGTTAAACGACTAGGGTGACATGTTAATTAAAATGTATGTTTTTAGCTTGACCTATTAGAGCCTCGTATGATCACTACTACACCATAAAATCACTTTACATACATTAAAACACTTAAAGTTTACTCTGTTTTATTAAATATTAAATAAACCAAGGGTTTTTATAATAATAAAAGGTTGAAAAAGCGAATCTTGTTTCATATATTCGGTAGGGTCGTAGGGTACGGAAACGTCGAGGATGCCACCTGTGTCTTACAAAGAGAAGCTAATTTTCATACAAATACAATGCCGCTAAGCGGCAGTACTTAACAATCGCCTACCGAGGGTTAGAGGCGTGCGTGAGGTACACTGGAAGACTATTGCACTGATAACGCTACGAAATTCACGCGTGCCCAGTAGATCTCTATTTGTTTGCAGATAAGCTTGATATAGGCCCTACATAACGGATTGTACTGCACATCACTCGCACAACAGCTTTATTTACTTCGAAAATCAATAAAACCACGCGTTTCTTTATAGAGCTAAAACGTTACGGTCTAGAACATGACATTCTGTACTATGGGTTTTGCTTTGAATTAATTAATAAGAACACAGTGACTAAATTTGAGACTTCATTGAATTGTTTGCCCATCTTATTATTCACGTTTCGAAAATATACAGGGTGTTTCTGATAAGTATGGCATAAATTAAGGGAGAAGTTCTTTGGGCGATTCGAGTCAAAAATGATCTATGACATTTTGCCGTCCCGGCGACTATTTTCAAGTTAAGATTAAATTTAACTAAGAAACTGAAAGAGAATGGTAATTAAATTAGGGCTCATCCCTAAAACACTTATCAAATCAGGACTCGAAAACAGTGGCCCGCGGACGTCAAAAATTCATAGAACAGCTTCGACTCAAAATCGCACAAAGAACATCACCCTTAATTTATGCCGAACTTATGAGAAACACCCTGAGTAATGCAACAAATTTTCCTTCACAAAGCGCATGCAAGTATCTTAAATGTTTTAACCGATTAGTCTCTTAATCTTGGGTTCAGTATTTTCAAGTATTTTTTCTGTATTTGATGTTTATTTTTAACAAATTTTCCCAGTCCTTTGTGCTGCTTAAAAAGACAGCTTATTTCTTATCTTCTCATATTTTAAAGTTAAGGGCGTGGAAAGGACCTAAATTAATATTGATAAACCGATTTCTTTAGTTGAGTTTGCGGTTCAAGTTTGATGAATGCATTCGTAAACTTTTAACCGATGTTTGTAGAAAGTAAAAATGTGTCGGTGTGCATGGACTAATTATTAATTCTGATTAGATTCTTAAAACTAATTACAGTATAGGTCTTCGATAGTAATAAATGTACGTAGCTCTATAATTACAGTGTATCTAAATAGTTCACTATCACGAAGTGCACGTGTAATAACTACCAGTGTCGAGTCTTCATAATTCTAAAAAATATTTTCATAGAGCCATACTCGCATTTATGAGGTAAGGTGTATCTAAATTGTTTAAACAAACGAACTAGCCAATTTTACAAGAACGTTGATATTATTTATAAGTTTATTTAATGGAAACTGATTTATTTTAGCTTGTCTTTAAGTTTTAATTAAAACAAATTCAATATCTGAACCTCAGCCTTAGGAACAGCTGTAAATAACTAGATAATTACAGTGCAAATGCTCCGAGACAAGCACACTCGCATATGGGAAGGTAAATCGGAAATCATAAGTCTATTATGTAAGGTCCCCTTAAGTACGAGTCCCCAAATAGGTCCATTATACTACCGGCATTGTACTCGTATTAACATTTTGAAAATTTGGCGAGTACGATAAAAGCGCCATCTATAATTCCTAGGTTGTTTGATTATACCGGAAGTTACGATAGGACTTTCAACTTTTTCACCAATTGGGGAATGGCGGCGGGTACCGTTTACATTGCTGTTTATTTGATAAAATCATGTCACATATTTTAAATATAATGGCGGAGACAAATAAAAGCGGTCATTGTCATCTTTACGTGGAGGGTTAAGTTAAGTTACAAGATGAAAACAAGCTGCACTTTCAGTTAAAGGGGCTGGCCGGAGCTGTTGGGGTGAAGGGGGGGTCAAACTGTTGGTTAGCATATTGCTCACCCGCCCACCGCGACGGTGGCGCCATTCCTTATGGCCAAAGAGCTGGGTGTTTTCCCCCTCAACTAAGGGCGGACTTCACCCCAACAGCGCCGGTGAGCTCCTTTAACGGACTGAAGTAACGGATCTGGCAGTTTTTCTTGATAAGACTTTAAATGGCAAGGTTTAACTTCAGATTGAACATCTTTAATGGTGTTAAGAAGATAATCTAATAGTAACACTAGATACTTTTCGTGCAAGTTGTTTTCTACTAACCTTGAATACATTCTACTTCTTTATGTGTTAATTAAATGCACTTCTTCATTTAAATACTACTTTAGTTTAGGCTAATACCTCCCAGCTCCATTCCTGGCCGCCGCCATTTTTAAAACTGTCTACGATTCAATCTTTAAGACTAAGACATGCGCAATAAGAAATTCGATTACGTCAGCTCCGCTTTGTGGTACCTCCAGAGTCCGACAGGGGGCGATGAAATTTCCTTACCTGCTTCCTTCATTAGGGGCATTTGCTCTTGACTTAAATTGACTTTGTTTCTGACTTATGGGGACCTTACATAATAGACTTATGCTGAAATTCTAAAACGAACAAAGAGAATTCCACTCTACTAAAGCATCCAGTAGCGGAAAGAACTATGTTTTGAACCAAGGTCTCGATTCTCGTGTTAATAACAGTTTACTAGATGTAATCCAAGGCTCGTGGCTCAAACGTAATGTAGTTTTGTAATAACTGTATTACGAAACTTTATAATTGAAGTGTATCTGTATATAGTACGCTGTAACTGCCAGTTTAAGGACCTCAAAATTAGAAGTGCAGATGTAAAAAAGGTATAACGTAGAGGAAATAACTTTCAATATAACTATTAGTAAACAGCCAAACTCAGACGAGGAGAGGCATATCCCTAAAATGTTAAACCGAACGAAGAGAACTCAACTCAACAATTATACAACAAAGGTGATATTATTTTCCTTCACACTTTGAGCCATAATTGTAATTTCGCGAAAAAATTGCAACATTGCTACATATTCAGCAAGAATTATTGTTAATAACACCGTTCTGTTTTCGCATTAAACTATTTACCAATGACACTAATAGCAGAAGGATGACACTCTGTATCCTCTTAATTCTTCAGTTATATAACATTATTCTTCCCGGGCTCACCCTTTTCGGACTCTTGGCTTTATATTTGAAAGTTGTATGCTAAAATTACCAGCAAAAAATCTAATTCTTCTGAAAGGTTCAAAATTTCCTAATGAAGACTAATCAAGAAATTTAAACCCTGTTGCGCGTGGCGGCATTCGGAAGTGATTGAGCAGTTTATTTTAAAACGATAGGGGTTAGCATGCCATTTACGCGCAAAATTAAAAAATACATATATTTGCAAGCGAAAATTCGCGTGAAGTTTAGCCTTGTTTTTAATTTTATCACGTCTCTTGGTGATGACGTATGTAGGCGGAATATTTTGATATTTAATGCTCTAATTTTTTGTTGCAGTTATTTAAAACTCTAACCGTATGATAGAAGTAATTAAACTCTAGCAAAAATTGAAGTATAACAGTAACAGGTGTTAATAAGTAACCTTAGATCTGAAATGCCAAAACAAACAACCACAATTCCACTCTGAAATTCTAGGAGAGCGGTCGCTCTCTTAGATAAGACTTGATACTGCCTCTAATGCTAAAGGAGGGTTTTTTGATTGGCCGTAACTTTTTTCGTATTGTGTTTGCAGCTTTGAAATTTTGCCAGTGAACTAAAATTTGGGCCCTAATTATGTGGTTAAAATTTCATAGAGATCCAACTAATAGTTAATTCTATAAAGAAAAAAGTTGTTAAGGGTGGTTTTAGAATCCATAAAATTAATCCGACATTTGGTGAAAGATACAATATTCTTCCATAGAGATAACATGAGATTTTTTTGAAAAATGACCTTAATTGGGATCGTGTATAAAGAAAACTATTCATTCGTTACGTTTGGGAACCATCTTAAATGAAAGATAACAGTCCATAGATGTGCCTTTTCTTAGTTTCATTAAGATAAATTAAGTTTAAGTATTGATTTTTATCATTATTAACACATACTTTGACTTACGTTGTTTTGGGTATTGGAATTACGGCGTTTTACCACTGTTAGAGACACGCATTTTAGCCCTAATTTTATATTGGACTTACGGCGTTTTTGTCGTGATTCACGCCGTTAGAGGGATATTAAGCAAGAAAAACATGGCGTTTGAGCTCTTGTAGTTGCTTTGCCAGGGTTCTTGTGGGTACTTGTGGGTGCTTGTAGGTACTTGTGGGTACTTGTGGGTGCTTGTAGGTACTTGTGGGTACTTGTGGGTACTTGTGGGTGCTTGTAGGTACTTGTGGGTACTTGTGGGTTCTTGTGGGTACTTGTGGGTTCTTGTGGGTACTAGTGGGTACTTGTGGGTGCTTGTAGGTACTTGTGAGTGCTTGTAGGTACTTGTGGGTGCTTGTAGGTACTTGTGGGTGCTTGTAGGTACTTGTGGGTGCTTGTAGGTACTTGTGGGTGTTTGTAGGTACTTGTGGGTGTTTGTAGGTACTTGTGGGTTTTTGTGGGTACTTGTGGGTTCTTGTGGGTACTTGTGGGTACTTGTAGGTACTTGTGGGTACTTTTAGGTACTTGTAGGTACTTGTGGGCTCTTGTGGGTTCTTGTGGGTACTTGTGGGTTCTTGTGGGTACTTGTGAGAGCTTGTAGGTACTTGTGGGTTCTTGTGGGTACTTGTGGGTGCTTGTAGGTGCTTGTGGATACTTGTGGGTGCTTGTGGATACTTGTAGGTGCTTGTGGGTGCTTGTAGGTACTTGTGGGTACTTGTGGGTGCTTGTAGGTACTTGTGGGTGCTTGTGGGTACTTGTGGGTGCTTGTAGGTGCTTGTGGATACTTGTAGGTGCTTGTGGGTGCTTGTAGGTACTTGTGGGTACTTGTGGGTGCTTGTAGGTACTTGTGGGTACTTGTGGGTGCTTGTAGGTACTTGTGGGTGCTTGTAGGTACTTGTGGGTACTTTTAGGTACTTGTGGGTGCTTGTGGGTGCTTGTAGGTACTTGTAGGTACTTTTAGGTACTTGTAGGTACTTGTGGGTACTTTTAGGTACTTGTAGGTACTTGTGGGTACTTTTAGGTACTTGTAGGTACTTGTGGGCTCTTGTGGGCTCTTGTGGGTTCTTGTGGGTACTTGTGGGTTCTTGTGGGTACTTGTGAGAGCTTGTAGGTACTTGTGGGTTCTTGTGGGTACTTGTGGGTGCTTGTAGGTGCTTGTGGATACTTGTGGGTGCTTGTAGGTACTTGTGGGTACTTGTGGGTACTTGTGGGTGCTTGTAGGTACTTGTGGGTACTTTTAGGTACTTGTGGGTGCTTGTGGGTGCTTGTAGGTACTTGTAGGTACTTTTAGGTACTTGTAGGTACTTTTAGGTACTTGTAGGTACTTGTGGGTACTTTTAGGTACTTGTAGGTACTTGTGGGCTCTTGTGGGCTCTTGTGGGTTCTTGTGGGTACTTGTGGGTTCTTGTGGGTACTTGTGAGAGCTTGTAGGTACTTGTGGGTTCTTGTGGGTACTTGTAGGTGCTTGTGGATACTTGTGGGTGCTTGTGGATACTTGTAGGTGCTTGTGGGTGCTTGTAGGTACTTGTGGGTACTTGTGGGTGCTTGTAGGTACTTGTGGGTGCTTGTAGGTACTTGTGGGTACTTGTGGGTGCCTGTGGGTACTTGTGGGTGCTTGTAGGTGCTTGTGGATACTTGTAGGTGCTTGTGGGTGCTTGTAGGTACTTGTGGGTACTTGTGGGTGCTTGTAGGTACTTGTGGGTACTTGTGGGTGCTTGTAGGTACTTGTGGGTGCTTGTAGGTACTTGTGGGTACTTTTAGGTACTTGTGGGTGCTTGTGGGTGCTTGTAGGTACTTGTAGGTACTTGTGGGTGCTTGTAGGTACTTGTGGGTGCTTGTAGGTACTTATGGGTACTTGTAGGTATAGGTACTTATGGGTACTTGTAGGTATAGGTACTTATGGGTACTTGTAGGTACTTGTAGGTACTTGTGGGTGCTTGTAGGTACTTGTGGGTACTTGTGGGTACTTTTAGGTGCTTGTGGGTGCTTGTAGGTACTTGTGGGTACTTTTAGGTACTTGTGGGTGCTTGTAGGTACTTGTGGGTGCTTGTAGGTACTTGTGGGTGCTTGTAGGTACTTGTGGGTGCTTGTAGGTACTTGTGGGTGCTTGTAGGTACTTGTGGGTGCTTTTAGGTACTTGTGGGTACTTGTAGGTACTTGTGGGTACTTGTAGGTACTTGTGGGTACTTGTAGGTGCTTGTGGGTGCTTGTGGGTGCTTGTGGATGCTTTTGGGTACTTGTGGGTGCTTTTGGGTACTTGTGGGTGCTTGTGGGTACTTGTGGGTGCTTTTGGGTACTTGCCCCCGTTGCTTGTCCCGGGTACTTGTAGGTGCTTGTGGGTGCTTGTGGGTGCTTATGGGTGCTTGTAGGTACTTGTGGGTGCTTGTAGGTACTTGTGGGTGCTTGTAGGTACTTGTGGGTGCTTGTAGGTACTTGTGGGTGCTTGTAGGTACTTATGGGTACTTGTAGGTATAGGTACTTATGGGTACTTGTAGGTATAGGTACTTATGGGTACTTGTAGGTACTTGTGGGTGATTGTAGGTACTTGTGGGTACTTGTGGGTACTTTTAGGTGCTTGTGGGTGCTTGTAGGTACTTGTGGGTACTTTTAGGTACTTGTGGGTGCTTGTAGGTACTTGTGGGTGCTTGTAGGTACTTGTGGGTGCTTGTAGGTACTTGTGGGTGCTTGTAGGTACTTGTGGGTGCTTGTAGGTACTTGTGGGTGCTTGTAGGTACTTGTGGGTGCTTGTAGGTACTTGTGGGTGCTTGTAGGTACTTGTGGGTGCTTTTAGGTACTTGTGGGTACTTGTAGGTACTTGTGGGTACTTGTAGGTGCTTGTGGGTGCTTGTGGGTGCTTGTGGGTGCTTTTGGGTACTTGTGGGTGCTTTTGGGTACTTGTGGGTGCTTGTGGGTACTTGTGGGTGCTTTTGGGTACTTGCCCCGGTTGCTTGTCCCGGGTACTTGTAGGTGCTTGTGGGTGCTTGTGGGTACTTGCCCCGGGTGCTTGTCCCGGGTACTTGTGGGTGCTTGTAGGTACTTGTGGGTTCTTGTGGGTACTTGTGGGTTCTTGTGGGTACTTGTGGGTTCTTGTGGTTGCTTGTGGGTGCTTGTGGGTGCTTGTAGGTACTTGTGGGTTCTTGTGGGTACTTGTGGGTTCTTGTGGGTACTTGTGGTTGCTTGTGGGTGCTTGTGGGTGCTTGTTGGTACTTGTGGGTACTTGTAGGTACTTGTGGGTGCTTGTTGGTACTTGTGGGTACTTGTAGGTACTTGTGGGTGCTTGTAGATACTTGTGGGTGCTGAAATTTGTTTTCCAAAAGTTGTATGAAGCTTTTTATGGAACATATGTTTTAAACTCATGGTTTTAGTTATATAAAGTTTTACCAAGAAGCGATATCTAGTTTACTAGGGAGAAGGTATAAGATGCCTAAGTATTCGCGCGCCATAGTCCCAGTCCTACTTTCAAAGTACAAGGGGGGACGTAAAAGGAGGCCGGGCTATTTCGCCTCTCCTCAGTCGGAAAATACGTAGTTTTCGTCATTCGCGTCGCGTTTACGTAAGTTTTCTGGTCCGTGACCAAATAAGCATTTTTTAAACTGGACATTAGGCCAGCGAATTTCCTGACTTGGAATAAATAAACTGGTCCGTGACCATTGACCAGAGCACGTCGTCTGCTAAACTAAAGAAGTGGATAATTAAAATATTAGAATTTTAATGTGTGGAGTCTGATTACCCTTGAACTTTCTTAGTATTCTCGTGGACCACTGACCCCCCCCCTCCGATTTAATTTTTGAACTGGACCAGGCAATTTTTAAACTGGTCATTTGCCCTGCGTCACCGCCTTATTTCATACGCTGGTGCGAGTTGCTTTGCGTTGTCGAGTGCGTGATGGAGTTGGCTATGCCTGGAGTCCCAACCTTGAAGGAGAGAGGAATGGAGTGGAAACCTCCATATCTATAGCGTTGCCTGTGTACCCCCACCTAGGGCAACCTAGTCCTCCCAGCATCCTCAGCGGTTAGGTAGGGTCGTACTGGACGAAATTGTAAAGGGCGCTCCCTCTTTCTTCAAAATAGAAGCTAGTTCTCATACATATAAAATGGCGGTACGCGGCAGCACTTAGCAATCGCCTACCGAAGGGTAGGGGCGTGCGCGAGGTACATTGGGAGAGATACGGTGCCGCAGGTCGCCCATCATCATTTCCAATCCATTTCAACTCCCTTATCCCTGTCCCAAACCCCGCGACTTCCAAATACTTGCATAGCCCTCTCGATCGCGCTCTCTTTTCCCCGACTACATATTTTGAAGATGGCACTTTTTAGGCATATTAACAATCTTGGATCATCTTTGTGAACTTTTAGGGTAGCCCCGACCATTTTTGTTTAAGGTTTTAAGCTTAATATCAAACAGACGTTAGTTTATGCTACAAAAAAGTTGAAATTGACAATTTCGGATCGTCTTTGTGAAGTTTTAAGGATATACGAAATTGAATTAGGTTAATTACAATAAGAATACAAACTTTTATTGATTTAAGTTTTTTTTTGAAGTATCATTATAAATAAACGTCTGTTTGAGCTAAAGTTATGGTCCCCTTTATATATGTTTCTGCTTAGTGCAGATTTTGAAAATGTAAAACAGTTTCTTAACATTCTTAATTAAAATGAAGACTGAAGGAACAGATATTAATCAAAAATGTCTTGATTAGAATCAAGACCTAAAAAGTATAAGACTGAGGTTATCAATTGTCTGAAGGATCAGATATTATTTTTTCTTTTTAATTGAAACTTAAATGCATGCTTAAGAAAAAACAACGTTCCATTACCGTTTTCCGTTGAAATAAATTATTTTACTGGTAATCAATTTCAAAAATTTACTTATCTCGGCTTTTCGACCACAATTCCATTCCCCGAAAACATTTTATCATTACATTAATTACTTTTGGGAGATAACGTGTCAAAATAACCCATAAAACAATAAAAACTGTAATAGCGGTCTGTTTAGCCATGACAACAACCTTTTAAGAGTTACAAGGACTATATAACCCTTTCGAGACTAACAGAACCTGAGCAAACTATAGCTTAACCAGCTACTAGTACGACCAGGGAGAATTGATGTAAACTGGAGTTGAAATTTCATCATGTGCGACCTGCGGCCCAGAAACTCTCCCATAGTCCTAGTGTGTGTAGAACATAATTTTTTCGCTGTTATCTGCCAAAATCAATCTTTCTAGGTATTGCCGCCTCCTCACTTGAATTTTTCATGATATATTAAGGTTTGATTTAACAAAATTCTAGATTACTATTTTCACTACCATTTCCCTCTGCTAACTTGAAGCAAACTTTCCTCTCTTTTTGCTGCTCATTACCGGTGCCATTCCCTTGACTTTCTGTTCGTTATAACTACTATCATGAGTTTATTTATTTGAAACCAAAATATAAAAAAATGGATTCTTTTTCCTTTTGTGCTACTTAGAATTTACAAATGTATATAACGTTGTGCCGTGCCCTATCAAATAGGCTCTAACCATTGTTAGAAACTAGATTAAGAAATTGGTCAGTAACACTGATCATGCCCTGAACTATGAAAAAGAACAATACGACGGTTCACTAAAGTACACTTGATATTACATCATTTTGCAAAACCGCGAGTAAAAATGTTACTGTCCCTATTCAATTTGGCGCCATTGGTTTTAGAATAATTAAAATGTTCCACTGCGAAGCGTGCCGGTCACGAATGGGGATGTAACGTCTTTAGGAACCTTTTAAAACGAAAACCATACACGTACTCTCCCAAAAGTAATTAATGTAATGATAAAATGTTTTCGGGTAATGGAATTGTGGTCGAAAAGCCGAGATAAGTAAATTTTTGAAATTGATTACCAGTAAAATAATTTATTTCAACGGAAAACGGTAATGGAACGTTGTTTTTTCTTAAGCATGCATTTAAGTTTCAATTAAAAAGAAAAAATAATATCTGATCCTTCAGACAATTGATAACCTCAGTCTTATACTTTTTAGGTCTTGATTCTAATCAAGACATTTTTGATTAATGTACAGTAGAGGTAATAATGTTTTCCACTATGGTCTCGATTCCAGCGTTTATAACTGTTTACTAGACGTAACCAGAAGAAAATGTAACCCAAGGCTCGTGCATACTGTATAGGTATTTTAGAACATATAGTCCAATAATAACCGTATTCCGAAACTTTAAATTGAAGTGCAATTGAATAGTACAAGTCTGTAAAGGATAAATAACTGCCACTTTAAAGAGCTCAAAATTAGGAGTACAGATTTATAAAGTATAGAGGCTTCAAAAGTTGAAAGTACTTTCAATATAACTACCTTATTAAACAGCCAAACTCTCACGAGGAGAGGCATATCCCTAAATCTGCTAAAATGTTAAATCGAACGAAGAAAACAACTCAACAATTATACAATAAAGGTGACATTTTTTTTCCCACGTTGAGCCATAATTGAAATTTCGGAGATAATAATGCCATATATTTCACACTTATCGTATAAGTTTATAAAAGATATGTTCCATAAGTATGTCACTACCTAGTCTTCGTAATGCTAGAGACTTCCTGAGAGCTAGTTCGAGAAAAACGCCAGAATTGACTTCACTCAGTTTTGCAGTCCATCATCCCATTTTGTCCGTGCTAAGCCTTTGACAGCGCCTCACCTAAGTCACTTCATGACGAGCTCTCAGAAACCATTGACAAACTTATGGAACATAACTTATGAACTTATACGTTATTGTTAATAACACTGTTCTATTATCGTGTTAAACTATTTATCAATGAAATTCTAATGAGAAATAATTTTTCAGTATGCACCGCTTGAAACAGATGAAAATATTGGCCATTTTTACGTCAAGTACATTGGACTTTTATACGCTATTGGCTTCTCCGTGTGCCAAATACTTGCCGTGACAATCGTTAAATACTTAGAAGGATTCAACGCATCCGAAATATAATTTTATAGATCTTTAATGGAAGTGTTCATCTGTCTACCAATTTTATTGCAAAGCGGAGTAGAATTCGGATTACCATACGCGAAATTCATGGTTTTCAGGAGCTTTTTAATGTCCGTTCGATATTTTTTACGAATCAGTTCAGTTCAGGCCCTTCCGTTGGCCGATTCGAGCATTATCTATTACAGTTGTCCGGCGTTTGTCGCGATAGCCTCTCGAATATTTCTCAAGGAACGTTTTACCAGAGTTGTGACCATCACTATTATCGTGACCTTTATAGGGCTTATCTCAGTGTCTCAGTTTTGGATATTGGATATTGGTAGAGCCTATGGATTGGGATCAGCTTATCTCACCATTATCGTCCATTCTCTATCGGACATAATTTTGAAAAAATTGGCCAATGTCAACCTGCCATCCAAATTGGTAGTGTTTCACATGTCTTGGATGCGATGCATTCAATTGTTTCTCGTTACAGAGATAACTAACGACTTTACAGTTCCAACAATTCCAAAATGTTCGTTTTTGGTACCGTTTCTTTTCGTTTCACTCGGTTTACTCTCGCAAATTATGCAAAACTTCAACATTGAAGCATTGAAGCGAGAGTCCGCGAGTACCGTTTCGGCCGCAACAACCTTCACCGTGCTTCCCTCACTATTGGTTTTACAATATTTAGTTTTTCACGATGAACCCACAATATTTTCAATATTTGGTGCAATTTTAATTATAGTGTCTTCGTTTATGATGAATTTGGCTACAATAATTAATAAATTTCACTCCTCCAAGTCCGGTTTAGTGAATTTTCTCAATTGGTTAAACGACTAGGGTGACATGTTAATTAAAATGTATGTTTTTAGCTTGACCTATTAGAGCCTCGTATGATCACTACTACACCATAAAATCACTTTACATACATTAAAACACTTAAAGTTTACTCTGTTTTATTAAATATTAAATAAACCAAGGGTTTTTATAATAATAAAAGGTTGAAAAAGCGAATCTTAGACTATTTGTACAATTATTCGTGTAAGTTTTTTAAATCACATATTAACATACGTTTATAATTGCTTGCCAGAGGCCCCTCACGTTAACGTTGATTGTATAAAAACACAGGTTTTACGAAGAAATAATAAATATTAACGCATCGTTAGGAAAGTTCAACAGTTGTTTCATATATTCGGTAGGGTCGTAGGGTACGGAAACGTGGAGGATGCCACCTGTGTCTTACAAAGAGAAGCTAATTTTCATACAAATACAATGCCGCTAAGCGGCAGTACTTAACAATCGCCTACCGAGGGGTAGGGGCGTGCGTAAGGTACACTGGAAGACTATTGCACTGATAACGGAACGAAATTCACGCGTGCCCAGTAGATCTCTATTTGTTGGTAGATAAGCTTGATATAGGTCCTAAAACACTTATCAAATCAGGACTCGAAAACAGTGGCCCAGACGTCAAAAATTCATAGATCAGTTTCGACTCAAAATCGCACAAAGAACATCACCCTTAATTTATGCCGAACTTATGAAAAACACCCTGTATAATGTAACAAATTTCCCTTCACAAAGCGCATGCAAGTATCTTAAATGTTTTAACCGATTAGTCTCTTAATCTTGGGTTCAGTATTTTCAAGTATATTTTTTTTTAATTGGTTTATTTTTAAAAATTTTCCCATTCTTTTGTATTGCTTAAAAAGACAGCGTATTTCTTATCTTCTCATATCTTAAAGTTAAGGGCGTGGAATGGACCTAAATTAATATTGATAAACCGATTACTTTAGTTGAGTTTGCGGTTCAAGTTTGATGAATGCATTCGTAAACTTTTAACCGATATTTGTAGAAAGTAAAAATATGTCGGTGTGCATGGACTAATTATTAATTCTGATTAGATTCTTAAAACTAATTACAGTATAGGTCTTCGATAGTAATAAATGTACGTAGCTTTATAATTACTGTGTATCTAAATAGTTTACTAGCACTAAGTGCACGTGTAATAACTACCAGTGTCGAGTCTTCATAATTCGAACATTTTCAAAGAGCCATACTCGCATTTATGAGGTAAGGTTTATCTAAATTGTTTATCAACGAACTAGCTATTTTGCAAGAACGTTGATATTATTTAAAAGTTTCTTTAATGGAAACTGATTTATTTTAGCTTGTATTTAAGTTTTAATTAAAAATAAATTCAATATCTGTTCCTTCAGTCAAGAGATAATCTTAGTCATAGCGATATTTTTAAGCCTTGGTACTATCCAAAACAGGTTTGATTAATTTTTTAATGAACCATAACAGATATTGCGTAATGAAATAGACCTACATATTTCCCAAGATTTATTGCTAATAATAATGCAAGTTTATAAGATATGTTACACAAGTATGACTCTACCCATGCTTCGTAAAGCTAAAGACTTACTGAAAGCTAGTTCGAGAACGATGCCAGAATTGACTACACGTGGTTTTGCAGTCCATCATCCAATTTTGTTTGTACTTTCCTCGCCATGCGTCGCTTTACGAGAATCTATGACGTTTTACATACGTCACTTCATGACAACCTCAGTAACTTATGGAACATATCTTATAAACCTTTGATAATAATTACACCTTGTTGAAACTGTTTACTTAACACATGTAATAATTTATGTTTCAGTATGGATTCTCTGAAACATAAAAATATGAACAAAGACGGAAAACTGAACATTTTCGTTCTGTATTTGGGATTTGTCTACGCTATTGCCTCCTCCGTATGCCAAGTAATATCCATGACCATCGTCAAATACCTGGACGAATTCAACGCATCTGAAATATCGTTTTACCGATCATTTATGGAAGTCTTTATAACCCTACCAATTTTAGTGCAGAGCGGAGTCGAATTCGGTTTGCCATACGCGAAATTCATGGTTTTCAGAAGCGTTTTAGTCTCTGCTCGATATTTATTAAGAATCTATACCGTTCAGGCCCTACCATTGGCCGATTCAAGCGTTATCTATTACAGTTGTCCGGCGTTTGTCGCGATCGCCTCGCGAATATTTTTCAAGGAACGTTTTACGAGAGTTGTGACAATTACAGTTATCGTCACCTTTATCGGGCTTATCTCAGTGTCTCAGTTTTGGATATTGGATACTGGTCGAGCCTATGGATTGGGATCCTCTGTTCTCTTAATTACCGTTCACACTATTTCGGAAATTGTTTTGAAAAAACTGGCCAATGTCAACGTACCATCCCAGCTGGTGGTGTTTCACATGTCTTGGATGCGTTGCATTCAACTGTTCTTCGTTACCGAGATAGCCAACGAATTCACAGTTCCAACAATTCCAAAATGTGCGTTTTTGGTACCGTTTCTTTTCGTTTTACTTGGTTTACTCTCGCAAATTATGCAAAACTTTAACATTCAAGCATTGAAGCGAGAGTCCGCGAGTACAGTTGCCGCCGTGACAACGTCCACCATGCTTCCGTCGCTATTGGTTTTACAATATTTAGTGTTTCATGATGAGCCCACAATATTTTCAATATTCGGTGCAATTTTAATTATAGCCTCTTCGTTTATGATGAATTTGGCCAAAATAATTGATAAACTTGACTCTAAGTCGGGTTTGGTGAAATTTCTCAATTGGTTAAACAAATAGGTTCAAGTACAAGTGTGCCGATCTTAGCTTTATATTAAATATTTTACACAGAAAAAATTCACAATTGTTTTTAATAAAGGTTGGAATTAAAACAACAAAATGAATACACGATGTCCAGTTATTTATAGCTATAATCATTCGTTTATAAGATATGTTATATAAGTATGAGACTTTCTATACTGCGTAATCCTACAGACTTACTGAGAGCTATCTCGAGAACGACAAGCGAGAACTGACTACACGCGGTTTTTGCAGTCCATCTTCCCATTTAGTCATTTAAGCCTTTGACAGCGCCTCACCAGGCGTCGCTTTACGAGAATCTATGAAGTTTCACCTACGTCACTTCATGACAAGTGTGACGAATTTTATACCATTCAATATCCACTTTTGAATTTTATACCATTCAATACCCACTTTTGAACCTGTATATATTTAACCTTAAGAAATGCTTTCAAAGCATTGTATTATGTATTTTTATAAACTCCCTTTGGCTGGTTACACCCCCCTGGTTAACCCCATCTTTTATCACGGACCCCTGTGGTCAACAAAAAGTGCGCGAAGTCGTACGCGATGCGAACACCTGCAAAGTTGGATGACCCGCGATCCAACGGGTCAAAGGTCGCACTCGGAATATTCGGGTTTGATAAAAGAAACCAACCAACCACGGTCCGGCTTTCTGACGAAAGCGCAAAAACTTCTGCCCAATCGCTGTCGAGCTTTTCATGGAAAAGGACAAGGCCCCGGCTATAAAAGCCGGGCACAAACAATAGACAACAGTAGTTTAGATCTAGACAATCTCTAACTCGCTAGCTTGCTCTAAAGCTCAGAGCTCGGACTCTTAAACAACCGAATCACCGATGGCCGTCCAAAAAGTACCGAACAGCCTAACGCGGTATCCTGGATGAAACGCTGAGTCATTGCCGCTAAACACCAAAGCTCCGGCCGAACACATCTTGAGGTTGAGGACCGTACGGAACCAAGTACCGAACCGTCCGGCACCAGAATTGGGATATTGGTATCCAACAATACGCCATGGCCCTGCGCACTGCCACACAGGAATCCACAGGATTCACGCCTGCATTTTTAAACTTTGGCCGCGAATTGCGTACTGTTGCTGACATAGGTACCCCCTTATCCCCTGATGACGTAATCAATGATGCTAACTTACATTCCCACGCTATAGCTATTAAAGAAACCACAGAAAACGCGATAACCCAAGCCCAAGAAAATCTGGCGGCCGCGCAACTGCGTCAAGCCGCGTATTATAATAAGCACCATCGCGATGTTGAGTTTTCCATTGACCAATTAGTCTATAAGCGTACACACTTTTTGTCGTCCGCCGGCGCTCGTTTCACCTCAAAACTAGCTCCCCGTTGGGATGGCCCCTTTCTTATTGCTGAGAAACTTTCACCACTAACTTACAGATTGAAATGTGTTAAGGGTGGGAGAGTTCTCAAAGGCACGTTTCACATTCATGAATTGAAACAACACATTGAACGTGTTGCCACCCCTTGTCCTAAGAATCAGCCTTTTGCGCGTGATGCCGAGTCTGACCTTAGGGAGGTCATAGAACCTTCCCCTGTCGTGCGTATTGCCGACCAAGAAACTACCCAGGTCTTAGAACCTTTGCCGGTTGCGCGTATTGCCACCCAAGAAATTGACCAGGTCATAGAACCTTTGCCAGTCGTGCGTACTGCCGACATTGATAAGTCTTGTAGCGCGTTAGACGATGATAGTGAACTCTCTGCCGATTTAAGCGACAATGAACACCCCTCTAATTATCGTAGCCTCAGACCTCGCAATCCAGTTACTGGACGAGCAATCTGTTCGTAAATTAATTGCTTCTAGGACTTAATTCCTATTGTTTTGACTAGTACTAGTATAGATTTTTTTTAAATTTAATTGCCCCTTATTAAATTTACCATATGATGTTCTGCCCTGTTTTAATGTTTTATTTGTAATCTAATTTAGGTAGGATAGTTTTTTTTAATTATTATTACAATTTCATTTGTTGATGTTTTCATTATGGCCATTGTACATAGTTACGTATACGATTTTTTTTTGATTATTATTCACTTGGAACCTGTTAATGAACCACGAAGTTTGTTTCACGTGGACGTTCAAAATTAAGTGGGGGAGAGTTGTGACGAATTTTATACCATTCAATATCCACTTTTGAATTTTATACCATTCAATACCCACTTTTGAACCTGTATATATTTAACCTTAAGAAATGCTTTCAAAGCATTGTATTATTTATTTTTATAAACTCCCTTTGGCTGGTTACACCCCCCTGGTTAACCCCATCTTTTATCACGGACCCCTGTGGTCAACAAAAAGTGCGCGAAGTCGTACGCGATGCGAACACCTGCAAAGTTGGATGACCCGCGATCCAACGGGTCAAAGGTCGCACTCGGAATATTCGGGTTTGATAAAAGAAACCAACCAACCACGGTCCGGCTTTCTGACGAAAGCGCAAAAACTTCTGCCCAATCGCTGTCGAGCTTTTCATGGAAAAGGACAAGGCCCCGGCTATAAAAGCCGGGCACAAACAATAGACAACAGTAGTTTAGATCTAGACAATCTCTAACTCGCTAGCTTGCTCTAAAGCTCAGAGCTCGGACTCTTAAACAACCGAATCACTGATGGCCGTCCAAAAAGTACCGAACAGCCTAACGCGGTATCCTGGATGAAACGCTGAGTCATTGCCGCTAAACACCAAAGCTCCGGCCGAACACATCTTGAGGTTGAGGACCGTACGGAACCAAGTACCGAACCGTCCGGCACCAATGGTGCCCCAGCATCGGCGAGGTCTCTCCACGCGTGCGAACAACAAAAGACCAAGGACAACCAACACGCGTAAATAACCGTGAGTGCCAAAAACTTTGAAATCTTCAGGGGTTAACCAGCCTAAACTTAATATGAACAATTTTGAACTATTAAGATTATAAGTTATTATGTTAAACCTCATACGAGGTAATCATTACAATTTCCTGTTTTTATTATTTGAAAAAACACGTGTTTCCAAGTTTAATTCCCCGAGTCATGTTCCCTTATTTTTAATATACCAATGCTGACATTTAATAATCAAAATTATAAAAACCCTAGACAACCGAACCTTAATAAATATTCTAAATTAAATTAAATAATAAATAACAAAATGTCGCATTTTGGGGGTCCGTCCTTGGGATTTTTAATGACTCGCAGTTTTAAACCTTGGAATGTGTTTCTAGTAATTAATTTAAGCTAGTAAGTTAGTTAAATCTAAAATCGAAACCCCCCTATTTGCAGTAACCAATGTTCATTGTGGCTATTTCTAAGTCACTCACTAGGGCTATTATTAGGGCCCTAATGCGTTAAATACTTGACTTTGAGATATTAGCTTTGCGCCCGCGGTTAATTGTTCACTTAATCTGATTACGTATTTCTTAGGGTAGAATACGGGCAATATTAGCCAGTGTAATTTGTTTAATCGTAGGACCTGTAGCTCAAAATTTCTAATTGTTAGGTCAAAATTTAACGTCCAAAAGTCGTACCCGTTGAGGTATTTGTTTTTTTTTATTTTTGTGGGATAATTTTTAAAATTTTAGTTTAATTTATTTTGTTTTTGGGGAACCTTATTGGTATTGTTGGTAATTTCAATTCATGAATTTTACGCCAAAACACGCTAAGTGTTTGCCCCACTATAGTCGCCAACTTAGTTGTGATAATTGCTATAGAGCCCTTAAACAATTTGAGAGAGCCGAGCGCGCTTCCCGTAGAACGTCAAATAGCTCCTTACCCCTTTCCTCAGTAAAGAAAATAAGTATAGCCCGCCGTAAATCTATGGCAGCCAATTCAAATTCCGCCGGTATGTCCCAGGCGAGTACCGGTACCGGGACGCTTCCCGTACCGCCCGCTAGTAGCGCCAATGTGCCGTCCAGCCCCGCGAATAATTTATCGCTGACCCAAACCACGTTGACGCAAAATGCCCCGATACCGCCCGCTTCGGCTATTCTAGGAGAGCGATAGCTCTCTTAGATAAGACCTCATACCGACTTTAATGTATAAGGATGGTTTTTTGATTGGTTATAACTTTTTTTGTATCGTATTAACTGCTTTGAAAAAATTCCACAGAACTACAATTCGGGCCCTCAATATGTGGTTAAAATTTCAAAAAGATCCACTCATTAGTTTATTTTATAAAAAATAAAGTTGCTAAGGGTGGTTTTCATTTGCATAAAATGATTCAGCCCTTTTGGTGAAAAAGTTAAATTTTCCCATAGAAATAACATGGAGTTTTTTTCAAATTTAGCCATTTTGTCGCCACCCTTTTGAAATGAAATATTCGTTTGTTACGTTTGGGAACGGTTTTATATCAAAATTTAAACCTTTTTCTAGGACCATTTTTAAGGTTTTTGAGAAAAATTAATTTTAAGTATGTTTAATTTTAAATTTTAAAAACTACCCCAATCTGCGATATTTTAGCATTTATACACTGTTTTATTAGGAAATATCAGCGAGACCAATGTTGGCATTTTTTAACGTATAGTTGCCTCATAATAATCCGATTGTTTCTTCTCAATGCCTTTTGGTTGGAATGGCCTATCGATAGTGAGATAAGACGGCTTTAATATTGCTGCAGTGACGTTGACGCGGCCGCTACAGCGACGCCATCAAAACACACGGGTCTAAATTGTCGCGGATATAGTCAAATTCAAACTAGCTTAATGGACATTTTAACTTTTCCCTGCTAATTATTCTGGATTACCAATAAAAGATAATTAAACTAGACTCCCAATTAAAGATAAAAAACTAGATTACGAATTTAAATAATTAAAGTAGTTTACCAATTAAACGTTCTTAAAATAAATTATCAATTAGAGTTAATTAAACTAGACTACCAATTAATGGTTACTAATTAAATTACGAATTACGGGTTACTAATTAAATTACGAATTACGGGTTACTAATTAAATTACGAATTACGGGTTACTAATTAAATTACGAATTACGGGTTACTAATTAAATTACGAATTACGGGTTACTAATTAAATTACCAATTACGGGTTACTAATTAAATTACCAATTACGGGTTACTAATTAAATTACCAATTACGGGTTACTAATTAAATTACCAATTACGGGTTACTAATTAAATTACCAATTACGGGTTACTAATTAAATTACCAATTAAGGGTTACTAATTAAATTACCAATTAAGGGTTACTAATTAAATTACCAATTAAGGGTTACTAATTAAATTACCGACGACCGGTAATTAAGCTAGATTACCGACGACCGGTAATTAAGCTAGATTACCGACGACCGGTAATTAAGCTAGATTACCGACGACCGGTAATTAAGCTAGATTACCGACGACCGGTAATTAAGCTAGATTACCGACGACCGGTAATTAAGCTAGATTACCGACGACCGGTAATTAAGCTAGATTACCGACGACCGGTAATTAAGCTAGATTACCGACGACCGGTAATTAAGCTAGATTACCGACGACCGGTAATTAAGCTAGATTACCGACGACCGGTAATTAAGCTAGATTACCGACGACCGGTAATTAAGCTAGATTACCGACGACCGGTAATTAAGCTAGATTACCGACGACCGGTAATTAAGCTAGATT
Source organism: Phalangium opilio (assembly GCF_054372755.1). Classification (NCBI taxonomy): domain Eukaryota; kingdom Metazoa; phylum Arthropoda; class Arachnida; order Opiliones; family Phalangiidae; genus Phalangium; species Phalangium opilio. Next base: position 5,842,990 of record NW_028324226.1, read on the forward strand.
ACCGACGACCGGTAATTAAGCTAGATTACCGACGACCGGTAATTAAGCTAGATTACCGACGACCGGTAATTAAGCTAGATTACCGACGACCGGTAATTAAGCTAGATTACCGACGACCGGTAATTAAGCTAGATTACCGACGACCGGTAATTAAGCTAGATTACCGACGACCGGTAATTAAGCTAGATTACCGACGACCGGTAATTAAGCTAGATTACCGACGACCGGTAATTAAGCTAGATTACCGACGACCGGTAATTAAGCTAGATTACCGACGACCGGTAATTAAGCTAGATTACCGACGACCGGTAATTAAGCTAGATTACCGACGACCGGTAATTAAGCTAGATTACCGACGACCGGTAATTAAGCTAGATTACCGACGACCGGTAATTAAGCTAGATTACCGACGACCGGTAATTAAGCTAGATTACCGACGACCGGTAATTAAGCTAGATTACCGACGACCGGTAATTAAGCTAGATTACCGACGACCGGTAATTAAGCTAGATTACCGACGACCGGTAATTAAGCTAGATTACCGACGACCGGTAATTAAGCTAGATTACCGACGACCGGTAATTAAGCTAGATTACCGACGACCGGTAATTAAGCTAGATTACCGACGACCGGTAATTAAGCTAGATTACCGACGACCGGTAATTAAGCTAGATTACCGACGACCGGTAATTAAGCTAGATTACCGACGACCGGTAATTAAGCTAGATTACCGACGACCGGTAATTAAGCTAGATTACCGACGACCGGTAATTAAGCTAGATTACCGACGACCGGTAATTAAGCTAGATTACCGACGACCGGTAATTAAGCTAGATTACCGACGACCGGTAATTAAGCTAGATTACCGACGACCGGTAATTAAGCTAGATTACCGACGACCGGTAATTAAGCTAGATTACCGACGACCGGTAATTAAGCCGTATTACCGACGACTGGTAATTTAGCCGTATTACCGACGGCTGGTATTTAAGCTAGATTACCGATGGACGCGCAACGGCCTAGGACTTTTTCTCCCATATTTTCTAAAGAATTTTAATTAATATGAAGACTGAAGTGACAGATATTAATAAAATCTGTCATTGTAGACAAAGACTGGAAAGTGTAAAAGATAAGGTTTGAAAATGAACTGCCTGAAGTAACAGATATTAAAATTTTCACTTTTGAAGACATCATTATAAAACATCAATTATTTTAAAAAATTCTTATCTTACTTTTTTTCACCAAAATTTCATTTTCCCAAAATATTTTTCAGCAATATTTACCAAGTATTTTGTCCTCAATAGTAGTTGTCACCTAGAAGGGTTCAAGGGATACTAGCTTGGTACTGGTTTTACTTTCAACTAACATTTGATTCTAGGAGATTCAAATGCTTGGATATATGAAAAGATTTCTCTTGAAGAGTTTAAATTTTTATATTTTGAAATTGAAAATATTGCGTAGCGGAAAATAATATAGGCCTTTTCTTTGTGATTTAGTTATTAGTGTCGAAAAGATCTGTAGATTGATCGTGATCTTTGAGAGCAACACAGCACGTTAATATTTAATACTTTGAAAGCTTTACAATTTAAGAATATGTTTTGTAAAGTTTTAATACGGTTTATATTTTGTAAGCTCTCAACGATTTTCTCACGTTATAGGGTCAATTTTCTACCTAATTTTAAATTTTTGATAAAAAATAAAATGGAAAGCCGTAGCATTTTTAAAATAACGCGCATGTTCCTTTTTAAAATACTTTCCCGAAGTAATTTTGGTGAAAAAAAGTAAGATAAGAATTTTTTAAAATAATTGATGTTTTATAATGATGTCTTCAAAAGTGAAAATTTTAATATCTGTTACTTCAGGCAGTTCATTTTCAAACCTTATCTTTTACACTTTCCAGTCTTTGTCTACAATGACAGATTTTATTAATTGTTAGTGCCGTCACCGCAGCGTCGCCGTTACCGTTAGCTCCTATAGTATCAGGGACCGTTGCCCCGAGTTTAAACCCGCCTAGTTCCAATGACCCCTTGGCCGCCATTCAGTTACAAATGAATGCTTTAATGCAGCAGGTGGCCTTCCTTACTAGTCATATCGCGGCACAGCAAAATGGCCAAAACCCAGGTCTTAATAATCAAGTTCCAATAGGGTCTACGCCAGTAAACGTTGCAAGTCCCATTGTTTCCCAACCTAGTGGTATCCCCCTTGTTCCTATACCAAGCTCCGTTCCAGGTTCAAACACCCCGTCTCCTATTGTAGGAAACCCACCCGCTAATAATCCTGCCGTCATTAACGCTGGAAACCCAATTGTTTCCAACCCTGTAATTAGCGCGTTAAATACAAGTGTTAGTAGCCCCGCGAGTAACTCCGGAAACACACCCCTTCCATCGCCACAGGCACAGGGTAGTTCTTTTAATCCCAATTTAAATGCCCCCTTATTAGGTACTGGGATTCCCACTGTTAGTACCCAAGGAGTAGCTATAAACCCGCCAAGTATTGGTAGTTTAAATCCTTCTGTTTCTGGTTCTTCGACAACTGGTTTAGTAAATAATTCAAATTCAAATCACTCTCCGCCTCACTCAGGGCTACCAACTTCATGGTTACCTTCTGTAACGATGCCAAGTTTCTCTGGTGCCACTAATAGCACTTCCGTTAAGGAATTCCTGACAAAAGCGCGCCAAATTCTTGCTGGTCGCGACTGTCCTGAGGATATTTTCATTAAACGTTGGGTGCCTAGCATGTTAACTGGTTTGGCATGGGAGTGGTTCGAAACTAAGCCCCCATTCGATAATTTTGGTGAATTTTCATCCGCAATTACGGCTGAATTCCAGCTAGATATAGACGATGAGCATATTTTAGAACAAATAAATAATCGCCATCAAAAAGAGCGGGAAAATTCATCCAATTATGTTGAAGCTATGTTAGCTCTTATGCGTAAGCTTACAGAGCCCCTATCAATCCGCGATCAATTAAGGTTAATTAGGCGAAATTTGCGTACGGATATTAGAACACCCTTAGCTACTAAAAAGTACACTCGTGTAAGAGAGTTATTGTCCGACGCCGTTCTAACAGAGCATGCCATTTTTGACCCCCGCGGAGAATCTAATAAGACCAAGCCCTCAAACTCAAATTTTTCGGCCCCCTCTCAGAAAGCGCCGCTAACGTGCATGAATTGTGGTGGTCACGGGCATTATCAAAAATTTTGTCCCAGGCGAGCTGAGAATAAAACTCAGGTACAGCAGCCAAGTAGTAAGCCGTTGAATGCCAACGCAAAACCCTTTGTCCCGCAGTGTCACAGGTGCGGAGAACTTGGTCATATCAAACCCCGCTGTCCCCTTCGTAACCGCCAGGGAAACGGAACAACCGGAGGGAAAAGTTCGGTCGTTCCCCCCGGAAATTAAATTTAGACCCACTCTTAGGAAATATTTCGGGCGAGAATTGTGATCTCCCGAAATTAGCTTGGATTCAGATTCGTATTAATGGTAAAGAATGCAAGGCCCTAGTAGATCCTGGATCTTCTTTCACCTTAGTTGACGAAAGTTTTAAAAATAAATTAACCTTAACTCGTAATCGCCGAAATAGGCATAAATTAGGAATAAAATTAGCGAATAAAACACGCTTAACTTCCACTGGTTCTTCCATAGCCGAGTTTTCTTTACCTAATAAAACTGAATCCAATACTGTTTATTTTGTACCAAACTTAGTCTGTCAGTGTATTTTAGGAATGGACATGCTTCAGAAGTGTGGCCTTATAGCTAATTACAAAGAAATGCGTTATGCTTGGTCTAGTGACCCCACGAAATCCTATGATTTCTATACCGAGGAAACTGTAGCAAACGAGCAGGTATCAAGCTACCCTTTATTATGTCATATGACAGACGTCGAAATCGACGAGGCTGAATTAAAAGCCGCTCTTTCTGTAGCTCATGTGTCAGAATACCAAAGCTCTTTGTTATCCAAAGTTGTTTATGAACATAGAAACTTGTTTGCTACAGAACCTGGTCGTACAAATACTATAACGCATCATATAGACACAGGTGACGCAACCCCTATAGGCCGCACCCCCTACCGCTATTCTCCATTCAAAAAGGAGAAAATTGACGAAATAGTTTACGAAATGCTTGGTCAAGACTTAATAGAACCTAGTAACGGCCCGTGGAGCTTTCCCTGTATACTCGTCTCGAAGAAGGATGGTGGATCTCGTCTTTGTGTTGACTATCGCCTTTTAAATGAAGTCACAATTAGAGATTCCTACCCCCTCCCTCGCATTGACGACATACTTGATTCAGTACGCTCCCCTAAGTTCATCTCAACCTTAGATTTGAAAGCCGGTTACTGGCAGGTCCCTCTTGACCCCGCAAGCCGTGATAAAGCCGCGTTTATTACACACAGAGGCTTATTCCGGCCAAAAGTCCTAATGTTCGGGCTTACCAATGCCCCCGCGACGTTTCAGCGGATGATTGACCGTTTGTTTGCCCCTTTAGCTTTAGAAGGTGTTAGCGCCTATTTAGATGACTTACTGATTATATCAGAAACTTTTGAGGAACACCTGGCTACATTGTCCAAAGTTTTTAAAACCTTAGCTGACGCAGGGCTAACCATTAAGGCTAGCAAGACCAAATTTTGCGTCAATAAAACCCAATTATTAGGGCATGTAATTAGTACAGAGGGAATTTCAGTTGATCCCGAGAAAACCCGCGCGATTAGTGCTTTAGCGCCCCCTAAAAATATTAAAGAGCTACGCTCCTTCCTGGGGATGGCGAGCTACTACCGGCGTTTTGTGAAAGGATTTTCCACCCTGGCTTCCCCCCTAACTGGGTTACTTCATAAGGATGTTCCCTTTATTTGGTCCGAGGACCATCTTTCCGCTTTTAATGCGCTTAAAGCCAAATTAACATCAGCCCCCATTCTCGTCGCGCCCGACTTTAAAGAACCCTTTATTGTCCAAACGGACGCGTCCGATTCAGGAATTGGCGCCGTTTTACTACAAAAACATAATGGCAAACTACTTGTTGTACGTTACGCTAGTCGTACCCTTAGTGACGCTGAGAAAAATTATTGTACCACTGAACGGGAAGCCTTGGCTGCAGTGTGGGCGGTGGGTCAGTTTCGCCCTTATGTTGAAGGCGTTCACTTTGACCTCTATACCGACCATTCAGCTCTTGTGTGGCTTTTGAAAACACCCGACCCTACCGGCAAATACGCGAGATGGTATGCAAAGCTTCAGGCTTTTAATTACACCGTGCACCATATTCCCGGCGATAAAAATGTGATAGCGGACGCGTTGTCACGTTTACCAGCGGCCATGGAGGAAGAGTCTTCACCGACCCCGAATTCAGAAACCGATGGCGTAATCGCCGTTGCGTTGGCAGCACCCCCTGAGCTTATAGCCGTTTCGCCGGAAGTTTTCATAGAAGAACAAGCTAAGGACGATCGCCTTAGCCCTTTTATGAAATTCCTATCCGATAACATTCCTTTGCCCCCAGGTGAAAATAATGACTCTCAGTTAGCTAAACAATGCAAATTAATTAATGGGATTTTACATCGACTACCCCGCTCCGCTGCACCTATTGATGACAATTATAAAATTTGGGTCCCAAAGTCCCTTTACCATACAGTACTACAATTAACCCATGACGTTAGGTCAGCTGGCCATTTAGGAAATTTCAAAACTCTTCGACGCATGAAGGAGAGGTATATTTGGGATGGTATGACCAAAGCTGTGAGGGACTATGTTTATTCTTGCGAAGCTTGCCAAAGGCACAAAGTCCACCAGCAATCCCCTGCAGGCCTAATGCGTTCAGCCAAAATAACTGACCCATGGAGCGTCATTGGAATTGACTTAAAAGGACCCTATACTCCCAGTAAGCGCGGCATAACCCAACTCCTTGTCGTGACGGATATGATGACCAAATGGGTCGAAATCTTTCCCTTACGCCGAGCTACGACCAAAGCAATAGTTACCCTATTAGTAGACCAGGTCTTTACCCGTTTCGGTTTACCTTTGACAGTAGTTAGTGATAACGGTAAACAATTCGTCTCGAAAATCTTACGAGATAGTTTCCGAGTGTTAGGTATCAGTAATAGGTACACTTCCTTCTACTCACCCCAGTCTAATCAGACAGAGAGAATTAACCGCACGTTGTCAACAATGATTGCGACGTACGTTGAGGAAAACCACCAGAATTGGGATATTGGTATCCAACAATACGCCATGGCCCTGCGCACTGCCACACAGGAATCCACAGGATTCACGCCTGCATTTTTAAACTTTGGCCGCGAATTGCGTACTGTTGCTGACATAGGTACCCCCTTATCCCCTGATGACGTAATCAATGATGCTAACTTACATTCCCACGCTATAGCTATTAAAGAAACCACAGAAAACGCGATAACCCAAGCCCAAGAAAATCTGGCGGCCGCGCAACTGCGTCAAGCCGCGTATTATAATAAGCACCATCGCGATGTTGAGTTTTCCATTGACCAATTAGTCTATAAGCGTACACACTTTTTGTCGTCCGCCGGCGCTCGTTTCACCTCAAAACTAGCTCCCCGTTGGGATGGCCCCTTTCTTATTGCTGAGAAACTTTCACCACTAACTTACAGATTGAAATGTGTTAAGGGTGGGAGAGTTCTCAAAGGCACGTTTCACATTCATGAATTGAAACAACACATTGAACGTGTTGCCACCCCTTGTCCTAAGAATCAGCCTTTTGCGCGTGATGCCGAGTCTGACCTTAGGGAGGTCATAGAACCTTCCCCTGTCGTGCGTATTGCCGACCAAGAAACTACCCAGGTCTTAGAACCTTTGCCGGTTGCGCGTATTGCCACCCAAGAAATTGACCAGGTCATAGAACCTTTGCCAGTCGTGCGTACTGCCGACATTGATAAGTCTTGTAGCGCGTTAGACGATGATAGTGAACTCTGCCGATTTAAGCGACAATGAACACCCCTCTAATTATCGTAGCCTCAGACCTCGCAATCCAGTTACTGGACGAGCAATCTGTTCGTAAATTAATTGCTTCTAGGACTTAATTCCTATTGTTTTGACTAGTACTAGTATAGATTTTTTTTAAATTTAATTGCCCCTTATTAAATTTACCATATGATGTTCTGCCCTGTTTTAATGTTTTATTTGTAATCTAATTTAGGTAGGATAGTTTTTTTTAATTATTATTACAATTTCATTTGTTGATGTTTTCATTATGGCCATTGTACATAGTTACGTATACGATTTTTTTTTTGATTATTATTCACTTGGAACCTGTTAATGAACCACGAAGTTTGTTTCACGTGGACGTTCAAAATTAAGTGGGGGAGAGTTGTGACGAATTTTATACCATTCAATATCCACTTTTGAATTTTATACCATTCAATACCCACTTTTGAACCTGTATATATTTAACCTTAAGAAATGCTTTCAAAGCATTGTATTATTTATTTTTATAAACTCCCTTTGGCTGGTTACACCCCCCTGGTTAACCCCATCTTTTATCACGGACCCCTGTGGTCAACAAAAAGTGCGCGAAGTCGTACGCGATGCGAACACCTGCAAAGTTGGATGACCCGCGATCCAACGGGTCAAAGGTCGCACTCGGAATATTCGGGTTTGATAAAAGAAACCAACCAACCACGGTCCGGCTTTCTGACGAAAGCGCAAAAACTTCTGCCCAATCGCTGTCGAGCTTTTCATGGAAAAGGACAAGGCCCCGGCTATAAAAGCCGGGCACAAACAATAGACAACAGTAGTTTAGATCTAGACAATCTCTAACTCGCTAGCTTGCTCTAAAGCTCAGAGCTCGGAGCTCGGACTCTTAAACAACCGAATCACCGATGGCCGTCCAAAAAGTACCGAACAGCCTAACGCGGTATCCTGGATGAAACGCTGAGTCATTGCCGCTAAACACCAAAGCTCCGGCCGAACACATCTTGAGGTTGAGGACCGTACGGAACCAAGTACCGAACCGTCCGGCACCAATGGTGCCCCAGCATCGGCGAGGTCTCTCCACGCGTGCGAACAACAAAAGACCAAGGACAACCAACACGCGTAAATAACCGTGAGTGCCAAAAACTTTGAAATCTTCAGGGGTTAACCAGCCTAAACTTAATATGAACAATTTTGAACTATTAAGATTATAAGTTATTATGTTAAACCTCATACGAGGTAATCATTACAATTTCCTGTTTTTATTATTTGAAAAAACACGTGTTTCCAAGTTTAATTCCCCGAGTCATGTTCCCTTATTTTTAATATACCAATGCTGACATTTAATAATCAAAATTATAAAAACCCTAGACAACCGAACCTTAATAAATATTCTAAATTAAATTAAATAATAAATAACAAAATGTCGCACAAGTTCTCAGTAACCAGTGAAAAACTTATGCTATTGTTGATGTTTGACTTCTAGCCTATGCCTTTTCTGAAGTTAAGGGTATAAAATGCATCCAATTCCCAATAACTGATTAGAAAAAGAGCAATTGCCTGAACCATTGGTCCATGCCCCGTCATTGGAAGACTAGACATTTTTCGTAACCCTAGCCTATATTAATCAGGGATAGGCCTAGTGTGGCTTTTAATTAGTGAAATAATTTTTAGAATCGGTTTAGTAGTATCAGAGATGACTCCCTAGTCCCTATAAGTACAAACAAATTTTACCTCCGTATAGAAACAGATAAATTTAATGTAAAATAATTTAACTGTATTGCAGTTTTACTTGGATTCGGCTTAGAATTTTCTTTTCCCAATTGGATTCCCTTTATACGGGAAAAATTACTTGAAACCAGCTCGTGGACAAGAAAAGACATTCAGCAACGAAGCCCTGAACTTATTCCATCTTATATGATTCGTTCACAAAATGCAAGCGCACTTTGGGATTACGGATTATACGGGGCGAGGTCTTAGGGTCTCTGTTGTGTGCTTAGTAAAGCTCAGAATTTTGATTAGGATATACGGAAAAGAAAAAAAAAACTGTAGCTTGAACTTTGTGTGAACCCCAGAAACCATACGGGAATATTAGGTCTTACACATGACTAGAATTATATTAATCAGAAGTTATCACCTATGATTGATTCTACAGGTCTGAAGAAAGCATATGCTGCAGGTGTTCAAATTTGAAAACAATTGACCCCCCTTCTGCCCCTCTTATCAGGCCCTGATGAAAATGATACCACAGAATTTCTTCACGAACAGGTAAGTTCCAATTTATACTTCATGTCTAATTTACTTCAGGTCCAACAACACAGTTCCTTCTCGCAACCAATCGCGTGACTGAACCTCAATCCACGCATCCCGAAGAAAAAAAAGTAAAGAAAAGTTCCTCTTTTCTCCCATTCTAAAATTGCCTACCACTTTTCCGAAAAAAAAAAAGAAATCAATGAAAATTAGACGGGAGGTAAAAGAAAAAGTACACGATTTTGCCATAAAGGCGGACGGTCACATGACTACGCAGCTCGCCCAAGAGTTTAAACGTTAAGCCTAAAACTCTTTGGACGAAATAAATCCCAAGAAAAAACATCATTCGCCAAAACTCTTATCGATATTTTCGTCATGAAGGGAGCGTGAAAGGTTCGAAAGAGTTGATCATATTCATAAACGCTTTCGAAGTTATTTTTTCTTTCGTCGCATCTTTCATGCTCCCTTTAAAGGAGTTTCATTTTTCCGGGGTCTTGGAATATAGATGGGAAAATTTACTCCTTGAGCCAAGACCCTTAAAACCGAGCAAGTGATGGTGATATAGTGTAAAGATTGGTACGTTTTCTCACAATAAGCTTCTTCGATGTAGAAAAGGTCGTAGGCAACCCTAAGTATCGGGACATACAAGGGGATTGACCCACAGCCGTTTCTGCGCACTCTGGCCCCAAAACGCCTAAAGCGCAGGCGCTGAAAGGCGAGATGGAAGACAAAGTTTTACCCCAGTGTCTTCCCCTCTTAGTTACACCGAAGAGGTTTATATCAGTCGTTATTGCAACCCTAAGTATTGGGACATACAAGGGGATTGACCCATAGCCGTTTCTGCGCACTCTCTGAACCGAAAACGCCCAGAGCGCAGGCGCTGAATAGCGAGATGGAAGGCAGTGTCTTCGCCTCTTATAGTTACACCGAAGAGGTTTATATTAGCCGTTATTGAGATTAGATACCTCGTTACAAGAAGTGATCATAAATATTGCATTGAAAGATACCCTTGAAATGTTTTCTTTTCTTATTAACGTCCCTATTTCACCAAGAAAGTTAGTAAATACGTTTTGATTGATCAAACCTTATACGAGGGGTCAGTTACATACTATACAAAATCTGAGAGTGATTAACCCCTCGGACTTATAAATGATTCACCTAGGAGCATATAGAACTTTCAAAAAGGTAAACAAAATCTTCAAATTTAGGGACGGGAAATGTTTAGAATCTGAATTTACAATTGTGCAGGGCTGTCTAGAAAAGGGGGGGGGGAATTCGGTCAGCTTCTTCGGCGCCCGTAGCTTCTAGGGGCCCGGGATGTGCGTACGGTTTTCTTGAGGGGACCGCGACTTGGTTCATTTTCCCGGGGCCCACAAACTCTCTCGGCACTCCTCCAATTATGTTTACAATAACTCATTGATGATACAGAAAACCATTGACTATCGCTGCAGATATATCAAAAGCCATAATAAGAGAGGCTGATAGAATGTACCAGTACAGAAAAATTCAGTTAAAAGTGTCATGGTTATAGTCTTCCATTTTCAGACAAATACATGGCCGGAGTTTCTATAAAGATTCATTTGAGAGAGAGCGAGATCTTTAACGTCTCGCACTGAAAACTCAAGATTAATGAACTGATACATTTAACATTATCACTTGACTTTGCCAACAGCAGCAAGAACAAGATGCAGGTAGGTAGTTAAAGGAGGTAGTCGATTCTGATGGTGGATAGTGAAGCTCCATAGTCTCTTACAAATAAATGGAAGTCGAAATATGATATTAATGGAGCAGTCGATCCCGTAACTGCACCTTGATCCTCAATCTGGCTCGGTGCATGAGCCGATATATCTTATAGCCTTGGCTCACTATTCATTTTTTCATTCCTCGTATAGGCCTAACTTCTTATCTCCAAAGAGAAGAGGCTTGGAGTATAGCGGAGAACGGCTGGCTCGGATAAAAGATAAAGAAATATGTGGGTCGAAATTCGAGGCACAAGAGCGTGAGTTCATAGAAAAAAAAATTGATCTAATATGGCTTCCATATACTTTTATCTGTAGAGGAATACTTCAAGGGTTGGTGTGCGAAATTGCGTTCTCTAAACTTCAAATAGTAAGGAATGTTTTCAAAGTCACACAGAATCTAGGGTATAACTCGCCAGGATTGTAAAAACCGCCATATGACCTTTGCCCTACACGGTGACGGTCGTAAAAATTGCAGTCATAAACCATGAAATGGTCTTTAATAGAAGTTCATAAAATTAGTCTAAAATGGTACCAATAGCGACTATAAAAACAATTTTAAAACATTGCCCTCTTGAGGCTTTTACCACGCTTTACCGTGAAAATTCTGATGAGGGACCATGTATTGTAACAAAAGTAAATAGATAAAACAAAAAGTATACTTCATTGCGCCGTTAACGGTAATAGTTAGTATAGGGCGCTGTCGGTTAGCTGTGGCATAGGGGCTAGCCACCGCCCCTCTATGCATTGTAAAGGCGTTAGATAAGTGGCAATAAGTCGCAAGATGACTTGGTCCAATAAGCTAGCTAGCTTTTAATCATCCCCTTTATCTCCCAGACCTTCACGACCCTAGCACAGGGACATGCATGAATAGCCGATGCTAGCTCTATTTCTAAGAGTTTTGATCACCACCATAGAGTACTATTTTCTATAAACCTTCAACTACCCTCCCCAAAACCTCTACTCCGATTGGTTGGTTCGTGTAGAAGTTGAGAAGCCGGTTCTTAACTTGTAATTTAAGTTGGGAGCTGGGAACCGTGAACGAAGTATACTTTTTGGTTTTTTTCTATGAACTTGTGATGGTACCTTGCCGTCCTAATTATGACATTTAGGTCTAGAATAAAACAAGAGTTTGTGTTACACCTTGTCAGAATAGGTTTTCTCTCTAGCGCATCCAATCAGATATCAGATAGAACCTTTTTAAATATTACGCGTCAGCTTGTACATAAAAGTTTAAGCTATTCAAATTTAGGTCGAAATTAAATTGCTAGTATTTTTCGTTAATTTATGGTTTACTAAGTAGAAATACTCCCAAACTAGAGATGTGAATTTACCGGTAAATTACCGTTTTTTCGGTAATTTACGGTAATTCATTTTTTTCACGTGTTTATAGTCTATTAAACCACATTGAATTTTGATCATTTTATACATAATTTAGGTGCTTTAAACAGAGCCAAAACTAATGGGAAATTGAGAAAAACTGGACTTGGAAGTAAAATGGGCTAATTTTTATAATCTCTTGTAATCTTAAGTACACTTAATTATTTACTCAAAAAGGTTCTGAAACTAAGCGCCAAAATATGGAAACAGTTTGGTAAATATTACCATTACAATATTTATCGCATCTCTATCCCACACTTTGTGAACGACAAAAACTCCAAAAACCATGCGCAATATACCGAGTAAATTACCATTGTAAAATTATGCTACAAATCTGTACGGTACTGGCAAATAACGGACTGTCACCTTTAAGTAACGTATAGTACTGAAAAAAGAAGTTGATAAATGGTTTGTCACTAGACCTTTAACGATCCACCCATGTCGCTAAACAGGTCTTGTTAAATGGAGAACCGAAACCCTCTTAGTAACGTAAACCCAGTTTCCGTTTTAGTATACATATAGCGCAGGCTGTACATGTTGTTAGTATCGTCTACTATAAATCGATATTGCTTATATCGAAAATATAAGTCTACACATATTATAGATAAGAAGGGAAAACTGTAAAAGGTGAAAGTTCAAATGTTCCATTGTCACCTCCTCGGGTTGCGTGTGCGATACTAGGCACCCAATATTGTCAGTGATATTGATTTTGTATTAATACACGCCATCAGTTCTAAATAAAGAGATGTATTTAGTAGAAACATCGCGATCGTTTTGCTAAAGGGGAGACCAGAAGTGAGATGAGACTAGAAGTACTGAGCAAACCAAATTCTTCACTCGGCGAAAGTGAATATTCTTGATAACACACCAACGGTTGGCCCTCTGGTAGCGGTTTCTGAATTTTCCCTCCAAAACGTGAGACGCTCGTGGCGGTAGACGGCCGAACTAGATTCCAGCACCCGCGTCCGTGTTCCGCGGCTTTAGGTTGAGGGGAAGGGTATGTTCCCATTTTCCCCAATCCCATAACACCCAAAAGCAATATTTCGCCCAAAAGATTTTTTGTCCCATTTCGCCCAAAAGATTTTTTTCCCATTTCGCCCAAGCCCAGAAGTTGAGATTTAATTTTAGCCTATAGAAATAAAAAAGACCTAAAAAAATTAGCCTTGGGTTGGGTTAGGCTAGGTTAGGTTAGGTTAGTAATATTTTGGAAATGGTTTAACAATGTTACGCCTTTTCCAAAAACATTAATGTTTACAATTATCTTCTTCCGTATAAAAGAACCTTTCTCAAATTATAATATGCCTTTTCCAAAAAAAAACTGTTCACAATTATCTTCTTCCGAAATAAAAGAACCTTTCTCAAATTATAATATGCCTTTTCCAAAAAATAACTGTTCACAATTATCTTCTTCCGAAATAAAATAACCTTTCTCAAATTAAAATATGCCTTTTCCAAAAATAAGTGTTTACAATTATCTTCTTCCGAAATAAAATAACCTTTCTCAAATTATAATATGCCTTTTCCAAAAAAATAACTGTTTACAATTATATTCTTCCGAAATAAAATAACCTTCTCAGTAGTGTAGGCGCGTGGGAAGCGGCATAAAATCCTCAAATTTGTTCACAAGTGCCAGGATCTACTATCAATGCTAGAGCCCTTCACTTCTAGTCTCATCTCACTTCTGGGGAGACTCAATAGATATACGCAGATCGATGCGATCGAGGCATCGGGTGTTGTTTATTCGGCGTATGATTGGAGATCGGCGAACATCATGTATGAATATTGATCCGAATGATACGCCGCCAGCCAGAATTTGAGTCAAGTTGAAACGTATGGCCTATATCCATCTTAACCCTTTCAGTTCGTTAACTTGTTAGTATTCGAGATACGAGGAAGTCTAACTTGGTACAAGCTGTTTCAGTAATTCCGTCTGTATGACTGAAATCGATACAGGGTGTTTCTGATAAGTCTGCCATAAATTAATGGGGTTGTTCTTTATGCCATTTTGAGTCTAAAATGTAATTTCTATCTCCATTTTTCAGCCCGGGCCACTTTTTTCGAGTTATGATTTGAGTATTTTAGGAATGACTCCTTAATCAAATTAGAAATCATTGATTAAATCAGTTTCGTAATTAAATTTAAGGGGTTATCCCTAAAATACTTTAATCTTAACTTGAAAACAGTGGCCCTGACGGCATTATGTTATATTAGTTACATTTTCGACTCAAAATCGGCCAGAGAACATCCCCTTAATTTATGGCAGACTTATCAGAAACACCTTGAGTATATATGGGTTATATTACCGATTGAATCAGCAATATATCGCTGAACCGAAATAAATGACTCCGAGGCCAAGGGGCAAGAGCTTAAGAACAAGATGCTTTGATGCTCAGACTTAAAGCTATGACGTGCTAAAACGAGCAGTAAAAAGATGCCCGTTTATCACAAGCCACTGCACTGGAGCAAAAAAGCCGTGTAAATTCGCTTAAATACAAGTATCTAAGACAAAACTTGGAAATGAGATCGTGGTTTTAATTTGTGCGAGTTAGGGCATAGGATTAAAGCGGTTCACTTCCGCGTCATAATTACCTAAGAGGTTTGCGAGCTCGGGCGAGTCGAGCGCTCAATTTAAAGTTTCAAACTAGCCTTAGCAATAACATTGTGCCTAAGATTAAACCAAAGCCTTATTTCTTGTTTACTTTTAACCGTTTACGTCACAAGGAACTAAAATAAACTCTAGGGCCTCAATTTGTAGTTTCAAACTAGGCTTAGCAATAACATTGTGCCCAAGATTAGTCCTAAGGCTAAGGCCTTATTTCTTGTGTACTTTTCACTTTCTACGTCACAGGGACCTAACATCAACTTCCGGTAGCGTGAAATTTTGAAGATTTCGTTTCGAGAGAACAAAATATCTTTTGGGTACATTTAACGTTTTATACGGTGAAATTTTGACGTTATTGAAAATTATTATTGTATTTACACGGACTAAGTTATAGACATGATGAATGTCATTTCTAAATTTTTACGATAACATCCTAAATACAACACACTCCATGACCTCTTTACGTCAATAAAAATGGCAATCTCCTCCCGCACTGAACGCAAAAAAAATCTTACAGTTCAACAAACTCAAGTCTAAAATCAGTCAAGATTCGAGCTGGTCCCAAAAAAATAATATCTACACTGCTTCCACCAACCCTTAGGAAAATCTATTATATTTAAAGTTCAAAACATCCCCAAACCCTTTTCGCCGAGTTTTCCGGTTTCCAAGAATAAAGGAAAGAATCAAAAGATACCGGACGGATGTTTGAAAAAAAAAAAAAACGGAACACACACAAAAATGAAAAACGACTGGAAAAATGACCAAAGTCAAAAGTTTGTCGGACTCACCATCAAAGGAGCCGTCGGTCGTGAAAGATCCTCCTCCGTGTAGGGCCGAACTGTCCCTGGAGAAACTTCTTCCGAGATGGCGAAGCGGAGAACCGGAACAAACTCCGTTGGCCTTGCCGCTACAGGGAGACGTTGACTCGAGTTGCTGGTGATGGAGACCCGCCGAGACGGAAGCGGAAGACGAGACGGCAGCGACAATGGCCGAATTTCCGGGTGATCCTGGTGCTTCGCCCACGCTACCACCGCTCCCACGATTATTACTCGGCGACCCGAAAGGTCTCGAGAAGAGCACGTCGAAAACGGAAGGGTTGACCCCGCCATTACCAGGGTAGACGTCGGAATCGTCCGTGATAACAACGGCGGGTGGCGGTCGAGGTTTTTGCGACAAAGATCTCAGGTACGAAAGTTTGGGACGTGCCGCGCCACTACCCGCGTGAGCGTGATGGTGCGTTTGTCCCGAAATATCTTCGCTGATTGAAGTCACCATCGTACACTAAGTACTAGCACCCTTTCTCTCTCTCTAAAATGAGTGGCGGTTTATAGACAGCCGCGTTTTATATTTATACAGTTCGTCCCGTATGATTAAACACAAAATTGTTCTCTTGCCAAAAAAGCATTCCGATGTTGCTTTTCTTGATTACTGTTATTTTTACGTAACGAGTTTAGTCCGTAACATCGTGGTGGTATAATAAACGTAATTGGCGTCGTTGTGGTGGTGGCGAGAATCTATCATTACGCGAATCGCGAACTGTTCATACTGAATTCCCTTCATTTTCCAACTGTTTTAACGTTAATTCATTGGCAACTAAATTGTAAATGAAGATTTCATTCCATGGGGTCTCTTTGCGGAATTTTTAAGCTTACGTTGACTGAAGAGAGGGGAAAATATGACGACGTCGTTGGGGTTTTTGATGTTGTAAAGATAACGATTTTGCTTTAAAAGACCTTCCAAGTTTTCCGTCTCTCAGAATTACGGTTAACGATTTCAGTGTTTCCTGAGACATAAATAAAAAAATAAACATTTTTAGTGGATTCTACGAAGATATTTTAATAAAAAATGATTTTATGATTATCTTATCTTTCACATTAAAACAACCTTTAAAAACATCATTAGAAAATTGGTTTTATAAAAAATTGGTCATTCTAGAAAAGGACGCTAGTAGTTTGACAACTATACTCTTTGAGAGGCATGAAAAATTAGCATAGAAACGTTTTTCTCTGAGAATTTTTATAGCTTTGAAGTTGCTCAAAGATTATAATATTTGCATTTAGCTAAAAAAAGGACTTCAACATTACAACAAATACAAAAAAGAACTACAATTTTTTGTCATTCGCTATCAATACAGAGTGTTTCTGAATTTAAGACTGTCATCTTTGTGTGTTCTTTAGACCGTTTCAAGTCGAAAATGTATAATGAAAGTTTGCCGTCCGGGGCACCGTTTTCGAGTTATGATTGTCCGAGTGTTTTACAGATGACCCCTTAAATTTAACTTAGAAACTGAAAGACAATGCTAATTTAATTAAGGGCTCATGATTAAAACACTCCAAACATAAAAGGTGTCATTTGTTCATGGCAAAATGTCACAGAACATTTTCGACTCGAAATCGCCCCAAGAACATCCCCCTAATTTCTGACAGAAACACCCTGTACAAATTCATTGTTGGAAATGATGGTCAAACTAAAATAACCATAGTCACGTGACTTGACGTCGTCAAAAGGATAATGGTTGCTATTACCCTTTGTCTTCTATTGTTTCATAATCTTACCTATAGTCTAATCACCCTAAATGCGGGTTCGCATAATAAATGATAAACTAAAACAACGAGCAATTGCTTCAAAACTTCCCCTTTCTTAAGTCTAAACCAAATGCCCATTGCAACCCTTTATAGCTTTAAGAATGACCTAAAATAAGAAAAAAGAGGGCGAAATGATCTTGGCCCACATTTCTTTACGACTCGCATTAATACATTTAAGTTGTACGAGCCCATGCGTTGACTGTCCGCTAAGAGGCAGGTTAGCGTGTTGAACTAGAATTTATTAGACATTCACACGTCAGAAATATATGTATACCGAAGTTATTAAATGATACGTCTAGGCCTTGGTCTCATAGGGAACGTCAAATTTCAATTCGTGCTTGTGTCACGAAGAAAGAGGGAGTTCTGACTCACTAGGTGACTGCTAGCTACTAAAATAGTTAAATTAATTCTTGTCGTCTAGTTTTGTTAAATTAATCATGATATGTGACTAAATAAAGTGCCAGAACTATAGTCCCTGTGAATTGTGGGCGATACTAGTGTAGTATTTTACTATGGATATGTATAAATACTATGAATTACGGATTCCAAACTATACCAAAAAGCTAACCACCAAATAAGCGATACACTCGCGGATTTGACGTGGCTCAAAATCGAGTCAGAAGTAGCTAGGTCTCGTTGGGGGAAAAAGAACTATAACTCTCCATGGAATTCTGAATGGTGAATATGAAATTTCACCCATGCACAAAGAGAGAAAATACGAATTTTCCCTCTGCCTCATATGGTTGGGAGAGGGAGGATTGGAAGTCATATTTTTTTTTTCTGCTGAACGGGCGCCTAAGCGAAATGCCTAATGGAAGGTAAGAGATGGGAATCCATAATACCTGGTAGTATTTATACGTATCCATGATTATACTAAGTACTTATAGAAATTAAATGTCTAGTTATGATAACGACTTCAATAAAGTAATATGGCATAAGCTCTTCCATCAGTTATAAGTATCTTCGTGGCATCACAATAGAGCTATGTGTGTCACGTCACTCATGCTACTTGTCCATAGAAAAAAAGCGGTACCTAACATGGCCACTCACTACCAAAGCTAATCCCGTGACGTTTTAACTAGGCGCTAACGCCACAACTGAGATAGCTCTATTGCTTCCTGACCTAATAACCATTCACTTCAACCCTATACATAGGGGAAAGTGTTGCTTAATCTTATTTATATTTCAGAAAGTGGTTTGTTTGCTTATTTATTTATTTCTATGTTTGTCCTTTATGCACAGTCACAATTCGTAAATTTCCGAATTCGACCAAACTGCATGGTTCAGGTCACAAACACTAGAGGAAGGTTTCACACGTGTTTTGGTTGAGCTCCTCAAGGTTGGGACGCAGTTGAACCACAAGCCATTAAGCCTGTAAAGAGCGACCCAATATAACCCCTTATTACACATCCTTTTATTAAAATAAAAGCTATTTTAGATGTTTCCCATACAGGTGGGTTCAAAGACTATGTTTTGGTGCCTACTTTCTAAGTAGAGCTTAGCTAGTAAACAAATAGTAATGACATATTGTCACCTCCGAAATTCACAAGCCGAAACGCGAAATATACATTTAAAAATATATTAGCTAGTAAGAAAGTTGACCCTACTAAGCCTAATGTTACTGTCTCAAGAAATAAGATAACTTTTGGGAAAATAGGCAAAAGAGGAAATCACTGTCTTTCTATTAATACTATTTATGCTAAAAATGGAACTTCGGTCTAACATACTAACTAACGTATTTTGAGAAAAGTACTGTACTAACTTTTTTGCGTTCCCTAAAAATCAGGCTCCATATGTTCCTCTCATCTCTTCTTAAAAATCACGAACACACCACCAAAAAGAAGAATTTGGAAAATGTTCAACGACACGATACGAAATCTGGAGGCCTTAATTAAATTATTTTGATATGTTACTTCATTTCATTATTCCGTGCATCTCAATTTCCTTCCAACACAATCACACACTTCTATTGTGTTTCGCGTTGACGAGCGCGAGATAATTCTTTTCACAACTAGGACCGTCTAGCTTCTTCCGGAAGTTCTAGTTCCGTTTAAGAATCCTCTTCCATACAACTCGATAACAGGCTGGACACCGAGCGCGTGGCCTTTTGGTCAGTCAGTCAGTCGCGGGTAGCCCGAATATTTCCGATATTAATAACCAACTAGTCCGCCTTCCACCTCTTCAGGAACCCCATAGCTCTTTGGTTCATGGTGGTAGTCCGGCCAATGGTAAGAAGGTGGAAAAAAGGCGGTCGCTTTTGTAGTACGTCACGCGATTTAGAAATTAACCTAAATTTTCCAGTCTCAAAGGGATTGTGGGGCTTCGCTTTCGGAAGTAAAACAAGAAAAAAAAAAGATTTGAAGGGCAGAGGGAAGCTAGCTCGAACAGTTTGGTTGTCGACTATGTTTTCCGAGCGGAAAACTGGAATTCTTCGTCATTGGAAGAGAACTTTTCGTCTTGAGGTTTAAAATACTTTTGTCAGTAAACCACCTTACGTAGAATAAACCAAATAGCTTTTAACATAATCCGACTGTTTTAAAACAAACAAAGATTATGAAAGTTGTTTACGCCTACAATGAGCAAGGCGGTGAAAGAGAATTAATAAAGGGGCGGGTTGTATCTTCGTTTTCGTTCTTGTTTAGCGAAAACGTGCAAGCGGTGCTGCTAATGAGTTTTAAAATATTACTTAGTATTTTATGTTTTTTTAAGATACGCGTTTAAAAGCGGTTTATTTTAAGGGAGGTTTTGTCAATAGAGAGAATAAACGGTAGGTTAATTAAGTTTTTTATGGTAAAATGCAAGTAAATTAACTGTTTTATCATTGAATGTTTTATAGTAGTTTAAGATTTGTATGAAATGACGTGTTTTGAAAAAAAACTTTACATTAAAGAAAGTTCAATGGATAAACTTGAAGTTAGTTGCCAAGTTAGAATAATTTTTAAGTTGAAGTTTAAGATAAATTTTACCAACACAATGTTCCTTATATATATTTGCGCGTTTTGAAGAACGTGTTACGCACATAAAATATGTTAATTTTAACGCGTAGAGTGAAGTTTAAACACATAATTTTTTTTCTTTCTCTAACGCAACACGAGAAAGAGTGACAAATCGAAACCTTTCTAGCGAAGGTTATTAATTAATTAATAAAAATGAAGAAAAGAATTCCAACTTTTGTGGCACGACCGAGTGTTACAAACGTCTCTAACATAACTCCGTTGACTAATTATGAAGGAAAAGGCGGTGCTGTTGAATCGATAATCTTACACGCGCTAAATTAAGGTTTTTTCACACGGTTCGCGCCAAAAGACCTTTAACTCGCTCACAGGTTAGTTTTATAGGTCGGAAAAGAAAAGAAAATTTAGCAGAAAAGGAAGTAAAAATTGTCCGAACACGAATGTAAATTTCGTCTGTTCTTTTCGCGAAATGAGAATAACAAAATAGAAATAAAATTGAATAAGAAATAAATAGTTCAAGGGTTAAATTAAATAGAGAAATTTAGTGAAATTAGAAACATAACAAAGTTAAATAACTCAGGCTCAAACTCAGATATTAATGTTTAGTAAACTGTTTTATAGGTTAGTTTAAGCAATTTTCCTTAATAGTAGTCCGAGTTGGGCGACACAGAAACGCTTGTGTTTATTAAGATCTTAATAAGTTAAGAAATTAAGTAAAGAGAAACCATATTAAAAATACGAATAGAGTTAAGAAAAGTTACTAAGCGGAAGTATGGGAAGCCGTTGCGCTGGTTGTCGAATTAACGTTAGCACTTTTTTCTTTATTATGAGCGGCATTAGCCGAAGAATGAGAAGAATTGTGTAGAGGAGACGCGGACGGTGAGGAAGTATAAGAAGAAGTTGAAGAAGAATGACAACCGTGTTGCGACGACGGATGATACGATTTAGTCGAGGCTCCCGCACCAACAGTCGGGTTAGCCAACGAATTGCGACGCGAATTTGGCGGGGTCGAATTATGTTGACCTCGATGATGATTATGACCGGAAAGGGGGCGGGCGTTACTGACGCCGGAAGTAGAAACGGATACGGTAACGGAAATCATCGCGTTAATCTTGCAATAATCAAATGTCCGAGAAAATAGTATACAGAAAGGAATAGTAATATTATTGACCAATATTTATCCCACTATCCGAGTGGTAACTGAAAACGTCGGCTATGACCATAACACTGCGGAGAGAAACAATTCATCCTGGGATATATATCTTTTTTCCGTTAGTGGTTATGGGAACGAGACTTCCGAATGTTTTTGAGGGATACGCGCTCGTTGCTCTGCCGGAGACGTCAGACAGTAAGTGAGGGCGCGAAAGAGAGAACAGTCTGAAGACTCCGAGCTAGAGAGAGAGAGTTATGAGGGTGCAAGAGGAAAGGGTCAATTTTTAGAGAGTGCGGATAGACGGAGCAGAGGATTGAGAGAAAGAGAGAGAGAGAGAGGAACGGAGTAAACTGTGAGCCAAAAAACGTCCAGGTCCCGAACGAACTTTCCAGAATGTGGATATCAAGCCTGCTTGCCTGTTTTACGGAAAAGTGCTCCGCGGCGAAGCTGAAAAGGACGCAGTGCGCTTGCTCCGGATGAACTTAACGACCCCCCCTTCCCATTCTACCCCTTATCGAATGGTCCCCAAATCCCCCAACCCTTTCCCTATCCCTATCCTAGCAACGTTCGTTCCTCTTTCGGCTTTAACTCTTCTATCACGATTTCCGAGTATACAGAGTAAAATATCCTCGAATCCCCTCTTCCATCTTGTCTCGCGATGTCTCTAGAGTTATAGACAATCAAAGTACTGCCGTTCGTATCCAAGGAAAGGAACGTGGATGATGTATGGGTAGAAGTTTGTTATGTGGAATAAAACCTTTCCTATAGATTGTTGTGGGTTTAATGTTCGATTATTTTTACCAGATTTAGGGTACCAGTATATTCAGAGTATATCAAATTTCTATTGGAAGGGATGCATTTTTAAAATTTTTATATGAATAAAAATTACAAGTTCAGCTGACGACACAGGGATCTGAATAAATATGAAACTGGGAATGTTCTATAGTAGTAAGCTTTGGCCAAGTTGATGTCAATAAAGGGGATATGAAATAAGAATAATTAGGTAATTTCCTGGTAAAATCCTATAATAATATTGGGAAACATGGGATATTTCCAAAATAATAGCGTTTAATGAGGGATTGTGTTATGAAATAAATTATTATTATTAGTAACTAGCATTGAGGAGTTTATTTCGGATTTTATCACTCGCAAATTGCGGGTTACGTTTCATTATTTTAGCACTTAAATATTACGCTTAAACAATTAAATACATCGTGTATAACTGGCCCCTCAATTTCATCGGACTAAACACAGGTTTCATAAGACTTTAGGAAATCCGATTTCCCTGAGTTTTCCAAGTTTTTTCCATATATTTCCCTGGGTTTTCTAGATTTTTGTCCATATATTTCCCTGAGTTTTCTAGATTTTGTCCATATATATCCCTGAGTTTTCTAGATTTTTGTCCATATATTTCCCTGAGTTTTCTAGATTTTTGTCCATATATTTCCCTGAGTTTTCTAGATTTTTGTCCATATATTTCCCTGAGTTTTCTAGGTTTTTTCCATATATTTCCCTGAGTTTTCCAGGTTTGTGCCATATATTTCCCTGAGTTTTCCAGGCTTTTTCCATATATTTCCCTGAGTTTTCCAGGTTTTTTCCATATATTTCCCTGAGTTTTCCAGGGTTTTTTCCATATATTTCCCTGAGTTTTCCAGGGTTTTTTCCATATATTTCCCTGAGTTTTCCAGGGTTTTTTCCATATATTCCCTGAGTTTTCCAGGTTTTTCCCATATATTTCCCTGCGTTTTCCTTAAATTTCTAAATTTCCCCGTGTTTTCCCTAATTTTTTCCAACTATTTATTGCGCTGAGTTTTCCAGGTTTTCCATGTTTTCCCTGTTTGCCGGGTTTGTATGAACCCTGTAAGCATTTTATTTTTGGGAAAAAAGATGTTTGGGCGAATGTTCGACGTTCAGAGGGAAAAACATTTCTACAGGCGTCTATGGGAAAATAATGTTAAACGTTACCCCTAAATGAGGGCTTAGCCCCGAATATTGAAGTTCGGCAAAGTTCCTTGTTGCAACGTGAAAAGCAAATATATATTCATTCATTCGGCAGGTGAAACATTTATACAGGCGATTATGAGGAAATTCACTCAAATGGGGTAGTCAAGTCCTGGACACTAAGCGTGGCGCCATTGGATAGGAAATATTAAAATAGGTACGGACCGTGGATCCGCCAACACATAAAGAGACAATAAACCTGCCAAATGGCTTCATAAAATACAGGTTCTCAGCACTAAAAATCCTGACGATAATTTACCGGTATTGTACAGGGTAAATTACGATAAATACCGTCCATAAATTACATGCTCACATCGCTAGACATTACCTTGTGGACTACAATCTATATCTATATAAATCAAAGTCCTGACTGACTGACTGATAATCAACGCCCAGGCCAAACCGCTTGCCCTAGAAAGCTGAAAATTTGCAGGAACGTTACTCATAAGTAGTAGGCGCATACTAAGAAATATTTTTCCAATCTTCCCCCATCTTACAAAATGGTGCTCAGAAATGTAAAAATCTTCTCTATGCAACAAAAACCGCGAGTTTCAACCGATTTCACAAATATTTAGTACACTGGTTTCCTTTAACCTATAGACGGGCTGAATGGTCTTTTGGGTTCGATTTGTTTTTTAATGGAGGCCACAAACTTAAAAACCCTTCTTTAGGGAATAATGACCACAAGAAAAGTAATAAAAAAATGTCCCGACGGGCTGACGGGCAACGCCGAGTGCCTTCGCTCCTAGGGTGGTACAAAAATATTAGTCTTCAGTAAAATCTACCCATTCTTTATATCATTTTGATGGAAGTTCTTATTACACGCGAGCGACGCCTCGGGTAACAGCTAGTACTCTTAATGTACTTCTAAAATGTTGCCTTCTGATAATATACACACAATCGCTCTTGCTCTTCATCCACCGACCCCTTTTCGTTATCTTGTTTTTGACACCGTTGAAGAAGCTCGTATCGTGGAAGAAAAGAGGCATGCAGCGTGGGTTGGATAATAAGATATCGTAGTCGTCTCCAACTCTAACGGATCGAATTCACTAAATGTTATTTTTTTGGACTTAACTTTCTTATACGAACACCCTGGTGGAAGAATATTATTTACCACAAGTTGAAATGGCAGCAGCTACAAAGCCAGGATCGCGCTAAATTTAGGTCTGATCATAAGTTTGTAAGCTATATGTTCCATAAGTTTGATACTGTTTACTAATAGGTGGGTA
The DNA here is from genome assembly GCF_054372755.1 of Phalangium opilio. Classification (NCBI taxonomy): domain Eukaryota; kingdom Metazoa; phylum Arthropoda; class Arachnida; order Opiliones; family Phalangiidae; genus Phalangium; species Phalangium opilio. The sequence continues at coordinate 5,867,805 of NW_028324226.1, forward strand.
AGACGGCAACCGGGCTCACATAGTGTGTTACGTTATTTTAGGTAAGGTTAGGGTTTGTTCGGGGTTAGGTTTATTGGTTTCTAGGGGGTTAGGTTTATTGGTTTCTAGGGGGTTAGGTTTATTGGTTTCTAGGGGGTTAGGTTTATTGGTTTCTAGGGGGTTAGGTTTATTGGTTTCTAGGGGGTTAGGTTTATTGGTTTCTAGGGGGTTAGGTTTATTGGTTTCTAGGGGGTTAGGTTTATTGGTTTCATGGGGGTTAGGTTTATTGGTTTCTTGGGGGTTAGGTTTATTGGTTTCTTGGGGGTTAGGTTTATTGGTTTCTTGGGGGTTAGGTTTATTGGTTTCTTGGGGGTTAGGTTTATTGGTTTCTTGGGGGTTAGGTTTATTGGTTTCTTGGGGGTTAGGTTTATTGGTTTCTTGGGGGTTAGGTTTATTGATTTCTTGGGGTTAGGTTTATTGGTTTCTTGGGGTTAGGTTTATTGGTTTCTTGGGGTTTAGGTTTATTGGTTTCTTGGGGGTTAGGTTTATTGGTTTCTTGGGTGTTAGGTTTATTGGTTTCTTGGGGGTTAGGTTTATTGGTTTCTTGGGGGTTAGGTTTATTGGTTTCTTGGGGGTTAGGTTTATTGGTTTCTTGGGGGTTAGGTTTATTGGTTTCTTGGGGGTTAGGTTTATTGGTTTCTAGGGGGTTAGGTTTATTGGTTTCTAGGGGGTTAGGTTTATTGGTTTCATGGGGATTAGGTTTATTGGTTTCTAGGGGGTTAGGTTTATTGGTTTCATGGGGATTAGGTTTATTGGTTTCATGGGGGTTAGGTTCATTGGTTTCTTGGGGGTTAGGTTCATTGGTTTCTTGGGGGTTAAGTTTATTGGTTTCTTGGGGGTTAGGTTTATTGGTTTCTTGGGGGTTAGGTTTATTGGTTTCTTGGGGGTTAGGTTTATTGGTTTCTTGGGGGTTAGGTTTATTGGTTTCTTGGGGGTTAGGTTTATTGGTTTCTTGGGGGTTAGGTTTATTGGTTTCTTGGGGGTTAGGTTTATTGGTTTCTTGGGGGTTAGGTTTATTGGTTTCTTGGGGGTTACAGGTTTATTGGTTTCTTGGGGGTTACAGGTTTATTGGTTTCTTGGGGGTTACAGGTTTATTGGTTTCTTGGGGGTTAGGTTTATTGGTTTGTTTGAGATTTAAATTAGTTTAGGTTAGTGGTCAGGTTTCCATCGTCTAGTCAGAAAAGGTCATGAAGTGAGGTTGGTGAAATGTTATAGAATCTTATGAAGCAAGCACATCTGGTGAAACTGAATTGCAGTCAATAGCTTAATTAGTGCCGTTAGAAAGCTAAATGGACTGTAGTCAATTCTCGTGTCGATCTCGAAATAACTTGCAGTATGCTTGTAGCGTTTCAAAGTACAAGCACAAAAAGTGTCACACTCGAAGAATATTTCTTCATAAACTTATGATCTGATAAATAAGAAGGAATCAGCTATGCATGCGCTAACTTTTCATTCCATTTCTGACATTAGATAGTTTAAAAAATTGGCCTAAATAACATGACCTATCGTACGCATTAAGTAAACCTCTCACGTCTATTCATTTTTGGGGGAGTGGTAGGGAGTAAGCTATTTTTGGTTAACTTCTTAAACTCTCTAATATGGGGGATTATTGGTCTCGAATGTTTTATATAAAGAGCTTTTCGAATTATGGGTCGCTCCCCAAGGCAATTGGGTATCATTTGCTATTGGCGGTTACGTTTAAGGACGAATAGAACATACTAGGCCTACAAAAATCGATATTTCAGAATAAATAATAACGCGACATATCGTATTTTATTTTCCGAATAGTATAACGTGAAAATAAAATAAAACAGGTAATCTTTATCGATGGTGAAATGTCTGTCGATTTTAAATTCTACGTTTCCACCCCAAAACACTTCACAAACGTCAACGCAGCAAAGTTTGAATTTAGAATATGAAAGTAAATGGATGATATTTTCTTCATATAGAAGAATTGCCCGTGTGTTATAAGCAACTGGAATAAGGGAAGAGCTTTAAGTTGATAAAATATCTCTATGATGAAATTGTTTTACTTAAAAAATACTCAAGTAAACCACTTCGAAAACCATCCCCTAGTAATACCGATATCAACCGCTCAGTTGGGTTAAATTTGGTAACGAATTTTGACTGGGTCACCATGGACAAAGCAATACTGAAGGACCGATGACAGCCCATAGAGCCCCATACTAAGCGACTAAACAACCAAAACATTGTACCCCCATGAATGTTAATTTCCATGCGGGTTTTATAGGTCGGGCTAGAGAACTTACTACCCCTAAGTCCTCATAACTATGACGTCTTTCTAATTGTGATTTCATTGGCTGGTAGCAACGCAAGGTCAGGTCAGGTGCGTGCAAGGTTCAACGCACAGCAATATACATTGTTCACGAGGTAAAATTCATTATGCATAATGATAAGTCAAGCTAGCTACAGTGCCGGATTAAATAGGGGGGCGAGGGGGCACTGGCCCTCGGGCACAAGGGTTGTTGGGGGCGCAATTAGTTAATCCATTCCCCTGTAGCAACATTTTCTGTTCCGTTTTTTTCCGGCTTAAAGGTGCGCACACTATCTCGGCCCCCGGGTGCAAAATTGCTTAATCCGGCCTTGGCTAGCTCTTAACACAAAATCCGCCTAGATGCGTTGAGAAATTGGCTACACAATTTGGTCAAATTCGGAAATTAACGAATTGTGACTGCACATAAAAAACAAACAGGCAACCGGAACAAACAAACCACTTTCTCAAATATACAGTATAGAAGATGCGACTTTATGTAAGGAAACTAATAGATCGGGGGAACTAACCGAATTTGTATCGCCATTATCTGTGTTTTAACGTATAATTAGATTACGTTTCTAAAATCACATTTGGCCTGGCGGGGATGGCGAAGTTCTCCGAATCTAGAGATAAAGCCTGACCTTTGCGTCTCGGGGGATTTAACCCTCTATACTTTTAAGCTCAAAGTCAATGAACCGAGCAAAATAAAGCCTCCAATATTAAATGATCCGCTTTCTCATAAAGCCTGCAGAAATTTTCCAAGCCTAGCTGGTACTAGCTGAAAACTTAAGACCAGTAATTACGGACTTCCTTCATCTTATTTGGCGACACTTGGGAGTGATCAAGAATGAAGACTCAAATAATAATTACTCGAAACCTTTTCAAGCACTTACAAGAGAGGCGGGACACTTAAATTAACAAGTTGGGAAACCAAAATAAACCTCACCGAGTCGAGACGCAAGTGAGAGGTTTCTCTTAAGTAAATAATCAAATATGATTGATATGAATTATTTTAATCGTCATTTATTTACCTTAATTCTAGTTGAATCGTTTTAAGAGACTATTCCTAAAATCATTTTCAACATAGCTATTTTTGACGCTTGAATTCAATTCAAGCGTATGCCTCTTTAATAATTTTTGGAAATTTAGGGTATATAAATCGATTGATTCACAGTAAATGACAAGAAAAAAGGCAATTGCGTGAACCTTTGGTGGTAGCCCTGCCTTTGGGAGCCTAGACGTTTCTCGTAACCCTAGCCGATCGCCGCGTAATTCTTAATCCTAAAGATGGGAGAAGCCAAAAATTGCTTTCTGCGAACACGTTTGCTCCGATTTGGCAACTGAGAACGCGGTGACAGACACACACAGACAGACAGACACCTCCAGGGTAATACCTCTCCGTGACATTATCGTCACTCGGAAAGGTAATAAATCGCGCTATATACAGGGGGAACAGATAAGTTGAATACATTTTTTAGAAAGATATTGCTGTGTTATTGATGGAATAATAATAACAAATTTTCAGAGAGATGACACAGCTTTTAAAGTTTGAAATGAGAATAACGGTTCAGCGATACTCAAAATAAGTGTTAGTTTGTTTTTTTTTATTTATTGTACAGGGTGTTTCTGATAAGTCTGCCATAAATTAAGGGGGGATGTTGTTTGGGTGATTTCTAGTCGAAAATATTCTATGATTTTTCAGCGTCCGGGCCACTAAGACGCTATTTTTAAAATTATGATAACTTTCAAAAATAACTATTTTTAAATGGTACAATTCGAATAAAGTCCATTATGACAATAAATTTTAGCAAAATGTGAGTGTTTCAATGACGATTTGACCAATCGCGATAAATCTTTTAAATAAAGATATTTTAAAACTCTGCGTGTGTTGTTACAAACTCAATCCTGAGAAATTTAAGGTCAAAGGTCACACCACGTGGTGACACATTTCAGCTCAAGGAATTGTTTAAAACTTAAATAAACAATTTCGTTCCAATTTAACTTTTGTTGCAATTACTAATTAGTACGAAAATTACTTCCCAAAACATTTTCAATTTGTAAATATGATGAACGATGTATGCAAACTATTTGCAGTATAACTTAAGTTTACAACGCGTTTCACGAAATAATCATACTTTTTCTTTGAGAACTAATTGACGTGAAACAACGAAAGCATTAGCTGGATTTGCAATAAGAGAGAGAGAGAGAGAGAGAGAGAGAGAGAGAGAGAGAGAGAGAGAGAGAGAGAGAGAGAGAGAGAGAGAGAGAGAGAGAGAGAGAGAGAGAGAGAGAGGCAAATCATATTTACGTGATATATTACGTCTATAAAATGAAATTTAGGCGAGCGTGACGGCTATCATTTTAAAAGGGTTCTTAAAAAGTCAAAGGAAAACTAAATCGAATTATTTTCGTGGTAGACCAAGGCCTTCAATTTCGTGCTTGGGTTAATTTGAAACTCGCCAGAGCAAGGAAATGTTCAAGAAAGTCTCGAGGTCGATTTTAGCTTCAGTACCTAACGGTATTTTGGGAACTACAGAAAAAAAGAAAAAAATAATTCAATACTAAAGGTATCTGTAGTTTTGTTTAAAGGGGAAAACCCTTTTAACTGCAGACATTCTAGAAATAGGATATCAATAATTTTAATCTCCGAATTTCTACCATGCAGCGTGGTAAATAAAGCTGATAAATGACTGATTTACAACGTAAATATTTACCGCTACCGGTACATATAGCAATAATTTCTGTTAATGATACTAGTATTTTTGATACTCAGAACCTTTTGGAGTATAGTTACTGTAACTAAAATACTATAAATTACCGATAAAACTGAAATTTAATTAAAAAAAAATTAATATACCCATCGATTTATAAAAAAACCGAGAATTTCACATCTCAATGTATGGTTCAAGGACTTTAAAGGGAGGGCATTACGCGATTGGTCGGTGGTTCTTATTTCAAATTATCCTTAAAATCTGAACCTAATTTGAATTTTAAAATCATTCGGAGACTGTATATCCTGAATGTTTCACTATGCAGACTGGTCTTATAATTAGAGGAAGAATCGATAAAAATCACTTGAGTTTCCATTTCATCCTCCCTTTAAAGGGATACGACTTGATGGTGGCAGTTTTAGACTAAAAAATGTGTCTAAACATATGTGGGACAGGAAACAAAAATGTCCACTTAAAACGATTAAACTTATGAAAAGCAGCAGTTAGATGTATTGAAATTCAAATTAATAGTGAAATACCGAGTAGCTTGTTTTCCTCGATGTGACGTCACAAAGGGAGACCTTGTTTCATTGGTTGTTTTAAAACAGGAGATGCAATGAACTCCTATAGTGTATTTTTAGCTACACGAAGAATCAACCTCAAAAGAGTCACCTCTAAAATGAGCGAAGCATATTTGACTAGACTTTTTGTAAACATAATTGGATTATTCATGTTTATTATCCATTGTTCTCTTATCTCTTGTTTACGTGGGAGAGTATAAGGAATGATAGCCATTTGAGCAAATTGTTACTGTTAAAGTCCACAACAACGCACTTCTATGACATTTTAGCATAGGATTTTCATTAGTATAGCCAAAACATTGATTGTATCCCTTCAATACACAGGGAGTTTCTGAAAGTTCTGATAGAAATTATGCAGGGAGGTGTTGTTTTGGGTGATTTTGAGTCGAAAATGTTCTTTTTTTGCCATTCGTTTACAAGTTATGCTTGGAGTGTTTTACGGATGACCCCTTAAATATAAATAGCATTATTTGCCTTTCAGTATCTTGATTAAATTTAACGATGATAAATTTAAAACTATGTCCCTTGTGGCAAAATGTCACGAAACATTTTTGACTCGGCGTCGGGCAACGAATATCACCCTTAAATTCTTACAGACCTTTTCAAATCACCCTGTATCTATTTTTGGACTATTGCATACAAGGTACCTGACCTACAAAGCATCGGAAAAGACGAAAATCACGAAACCTAAGGTCTTTAATTTTCGATAAGTCCCATAAAAAGTTAAATGATTTCTACACATTTTACCAGCAGATTAGAACCATTTTCCTATCGAAGAACATTTAATGAAATAAAGAGGTTACTAAACGTATTGTTGTCGAATTAACAAGAACTCAGTAAGGCCTGTAATACAAATTGCGCAACAAACTTAAGAATTACTGTACGCCACAAACTTAGTACAATAACTTCAACATAAAATGAAAACTTTCCGTTTTGAAACCCTATTTACCGCTGAACCCGTAAAGCTTAGTACCCATTTGCCCGAAATCACGACGGAAACACTGCGTAAGTACCTCTGCGGTAAAAAATCTTCCGCAGAACGCGACCGAAACTGCTTTCGGTCGGACAGAATTGGTGTTCTATTTTTGACGCAGAGGTCGACGTGAAATTATTTCATAACCAATCAAAATTTGTTTCGGTATGAAGCTTCTGTTGACGTCATAATAGGGGAGTTTTTTTATCGCCGCTTGTTATGAACTTTTGAGTCCGAATTCTCAAACCGGATTAGATCGCGAGTCGCTATTGTCGTGTTTGTATTTTGAATCGCTCTGACCTTCATTTGGTAGAAGTAAGCTCCCTAATTAAGATATCATCAAGGAAAAATCATGCCACGTGACTACCAGTCGACCGCTTTTTACCTCTCCGAGTGACGTATGTCACGGAGAGGTTCTGTAACGATCGTGTGTGTGTGTCTGTATGTCTGTGTGTCTGTGTGTCTGTTGTTACACCCACGTGACCGCGTTCGCAGTTTCCAAATCGGAGCAAACGTGTTCGCCATTTCCGAACTGCTTTCACAGTAACGGAAATAGCTCCTCTACTTGAGTTCTCACACCACCATCTTCTGGTCTTTGTCCATCCCACACGGACACCAGTCTGTACTTACAGGCTTCTAATCACCAACATCTTTTGGTCTTCGTCCATCCGACATGGACACCAGTCTGTACATACTGGCTTCTAATCACCACCATCATCTGGTCTTCGTCCATTCCACTTGGACACCAGTCTGTACATACTGGCTTCTAATCACCACCATCTTCTGGTCTTTGTTTTTGTCCATCCCACATGGACACCAGTCTGTACACCTGGCTTCTACACCACCATCTTCTGGTCTTTGTTTTTGTCCATCCCACATGGACACCAGTCTGCACACCTGGCTTCTACTCCGTCGTCATCGTTTGGTTTAAGACATTCGCGGCGATCAGCTAGGGTTACGAGAAACGTCTAGCCTCCCTAGGGTGGGTTGTCCACGATAGGTTTTCGCAATTGCGGTTGTTCTTGCTTTTAACTGTAGTTCGACACCCTTATATACTACCTATTTGTGTAAGGCGAAGCAACCGGCGTATGCTTCATTTCAAACGCCAATATTAGTCAAGTCTCTCAAGAATGTTTAATTGTTCTTTTTTAAAACGATGTAACGTTCAATAAGGCGAATAACTAACGAAGAAAATATTAAATATTAATTATATTCATTTTAATATTTAAGATAATCTTGTTTCTCAATTCAAAATTAATACGGAAAGAGTTAAAAAGCAGTCTATGTTTTTGTCTGTGTGTGTCCGTCCGTTGTTACAGTAGTGCGCTGCGTTAGAAGTTCGTTTTGTTTTGATGTGTAAAGGAATCCTACAGAACCATAATTTTCCCTTTATCCTTAATATAAAGTGAATATGTGGAAATATTTTTCGTAATTATGATGCATTTAGTACTTTTGTAGCTTTAAAGCTCTATTTCATTTTGATATCCCAAGAATATTTTTTTATATTATTATTTGAAATGGATGTTTATATATTACTTAAGCTATACTACATCGGTTTATAGCATAATCCTTTCGTTATAGATAACAAGAAGAACGCTACAATTTCGATCATATGAACTTTGATTTGTCAATAGGCCTAGTGAACCAAAAAGTAAACGCTTGGGTTTGGTTTTCGTTTCTGTAATGCAGAGACATTAACGGTTCAGAGTGGGCCGAAAGTTAAATACACTTTTATATAATTAGGCTTAGATTATATAATCATGGTGGAAATCTGGGCCGCGTTCAGCAGAGCCCAGCGATGTTAGCAGTGTCCTACATAACGGGATTTTGTTTTTGAATTTTGACGTCACGGTGTTTAGCGCTGAGCTAGCGCGGTCTTCAAAGAAAATAGTCGGCTCTTTGGATAACGTGACGTAAAACGCATAGTTCTCAGCTTGGCGAAAAAACCATGGAGGAATTAATACAAATAGCTCTATGGGACTATATCTATTTAATTGGCGTGAAACCGGTTGATCACGCGAGAATTTTAAGAGATATGATAGTTTCTAATTTTAATTATAAAAGTTGTTATCTATCTCTATAAATATGTTATCATACAATTTTTGTTAAGCCTTGGTACCTTGCGTCATTTATAAAACGCCCATGACCGGAGAAAAGCTATGACGACAGAGCTCACCGGTAAACATTTCCAAAATCCGCTGTCTTTTTTGGTGAGCTCTGCTGAACGCAGCCCAGACCAGTGAAAGGTCTGATCGTAATCGGATAATAGCTTCGTGTTTTCATGCTTTTTATGGCACGCATTTACTTTCAGTGTGTGTAGCCACAAATAAGTTTTGGTGTTATGTAACGTTAACAGTCATGTTGACAAACTAAGAAAATCGTTGAGGTGAAACGAGAGGATAGTGTTTATATGGCAACGCTGTTGTGAATATGGCTTTGAACATAGAGGGCATACAGTTGAGGAGTAGAAAATTGGGCCTTTACAAGCACGTAAAGGTAATATCCCTCCAAAGTTTTATCTCTTCATTTCCCGTTTTTCGCCCATCGGATGATTGAAATGTGTACAAGTATATCATTATTGGATGTAAAATGTCGTCTGATTTACAGTGTTTTTGCTGTGCTTTGTATACTGCTTTAATAGTTCATAAATTTTAACTTAAGAAACATTTCCATATCTGGGTAAATAAGTTTGTAAGTAGTCGTCTTGACTCGGAGAGGTAATATTTTGGTTTTCCCAACTTGTTTTGGTCTGAATTCTGTCATATGTGTGAACCGAACTAAAATCTTGCCGTCGAAGGCCTGCGTAAAACTCAATTTTTTGACGCAGCGCTAAAGTTTTCGGTCGTCATTTTCGGTCAAGTGGGAACTAGCTTAAAACTTCGCCCTAGGTGAATCAATACCCGCCACATTGACAACCATTTGTTGAAAAGTTGAAAATACACAATGCCAAAGGCCCAACATAAATCGAATAAAAGATTTCTTTTTTCAAAATCTAACCAACGACAAGGAACTACCATTCTCAAACTTCCATCTCTTAGAAGCTTAGCTGTCAACGCAACAGTTTTCAATCCTTTACCTTACAAATTTTTACAGAAAAGGGGACGATCAAAGCGAGCATTAAACTTCGGATCAAAAAACGGAGAAGAGGCCGAGGCATACAAAAAAGGGGGGGGGGAACTGTCATTTCATTCTCTTTCAATACCTCCCTCCCCTCGGAAAAGAGGAGAGGGACACAGAGGACGCTTTATCAATCTTATAAAATGATACTTCGACTCTTTTCCAATATTTTGCCGGGATTGCAAGAACGGCCTTACTAAATCTGTACACAAGATGGGCAATATCTCCAGCTTCTTTCTTCTCTCATCTTCCTATCAAGCATCCAAGTATTGTTCCTGAGCCTCTATTTTCTCTCTCTCCCCTTCTTATCTCTTCTCAAATCATTGCTCAATTTATGTTTCCTCTCTCTCCCCGCCCCCCTCCTATGCCAGTCCAATTTTTCTCCCCTTACAGTGATATTAGATGGTAGTAACTTGTAGTAAAAAAAGTATTCTACTTAAATAATGAATTATGGTTAATTGATGCCTAATAAATAATGGAATGAAAAATGTAAATTCCTCTTAAGGTAATAAAAGAAATTTATCCTTGAAATATAGGAAGAAATTGACATGAAATGTATTAGGAAATTGCAGAAAAATATTAAATAAAATAGGGAGAATAAATTTTAGAAAAAGATGGAGTAAAATAGGAGAATAAAGTTTAGAAAAAAATATATATATAATAACATAATTTCATAAGATATGTTCCATAAGTTTGTCACTGGTTACATCGCGAAAAATACCCCCACAATTAACTACATCTCCTTGCGCCGTAATTTTCAGCCTGCAGATGGCTTGCAGAAAAGGCAATTTTTTGACGCAAGACTAAATTTTTTCGAATAAGTGGGAACCTAGCTTCATAGTTTCAAAACTACGATAAAGCATAGGCTTCCCCATTAGTATTGTTATCATGTATTCCTCACCAAGAAGCCTGCTTTTTTATCCTTGGTACTGTAAAGGACCCTACATATAAGACCTGAGTATTTGCGTATAGGCCTACACATCTTTGGTTTACAGTTAGCCCATACTTTTGCACAGAGTCAATAAGCTTTCCAATATGTTTGGGAATATACCCATTTCAAAAGTCGGAGGTAAAATAGAGTCTGTTGTTTGACCACTTTGTTTACTTATAACAGAACATCCGGTATTTGAACAACAAAGACGCTAGATAGGCTTCAAACAAAAGGACTTTCTGGTAACTTTGAAGTCCTATATAACGTCTTTGGATGCCCAATTTTGACCCTATTTCAAGCAGACGATTCTTTGCAACCCTCTTTTTCTGAAAAGGGCCCAAAGAGGTATAAAAACGAAACATGTGGTCACAAAATACTACAGTCCAATTCCATCTTTGGGCGTTCTCACGTCTCGTATGGGATCTTTGAACTACATATATTTTCCAAACTTCTTACGTGGTGGAGGAGATTAGCTTAATGGGGAGTAGAGATCTCCATACCTACAACGTAGCCTCCGTAACCACATATACATCAACGAAGTGCTCCCAGCCGGGGCCGGAAATAAGAAGAATTTCTTACATGTGTCCAGTGATACCCCCTCTGACTGGAAAATTTATAGGACATATCCTGGCGTGCGCAAAAATTGTGTCGCGTCTTCCTAGTCAAGCAATCAAAACTTCGGAAAATTTTACTGGTCAACCGTCCAGTGAACTTTCGAGCTTAGCAATTTTTATTAGAAAAGGCTCTTTTTCTCGAGGCGATGCAATTACCCTTTCAATAGATAAGAGAATAAAGTGGAAAGAGAGAAGGCGACGGTGACTGTGCACGGGGCTAATTAGCAAATGCCTCGCTCTTTTAATACAGATACCTCAAAGGAATAAAGGCCAGTATCTACTAAACAAAGATCTGTTCTGGGTCCCTGGCAGCTATGGGAAGGGGCTTACGAACTAAGGCCACCGTTTACAAGTTATGATTGGAGTGTTTTACGGACAACATCTTAAATTTGCATCGTAGTTCTGTTTCTTAGTTAAATTTAAGGGGTCATCCCTAAAACATTCGCGTCATAACTCGTAAACAGTGACATTTGTGACTATAAAAGTTAGTATAGGACGCTGTCGCTTAGCTGTGGCATAGGTGCTAGCCACAACCACTATGTATTGTTAAGGGACGCACCTGCAAACAAGCCACTGGCTTATTGTGGACATCCATTCATAGACAAAGCTGAGAAATCTTTTATCCAAAATCACCCATAGACCCCAGGCACTCTACTCTGGTCCAACCACCCTTTTGGAACATCCTGTATAATTCCATAACATCCGGAATTAAAATTTTTGGGGGCTTTATAATTTTTGACACCATTGCCGGTCGGGGTGCCAAAGAAACCCCTTGATGAATTTCAACCTTCTAACTCAACCGGAAGTAGGATGTAAGGAAAAACAGACATCCGCCTCAGGAATTTTATATGTACAGCGTGTTTCTGATAAGACTTCTATTAAATTAAATGGTGTGTTCTTTGAATCAAACAGATTGGAAAGTGTCTAAGAATATGGGGTCTAAAATAGTTATGGAGATATGGGCTACCAAACATTGATCAATTAGTTCCTAAAACAAGGAAATAGTCAAAAATGTAGAGTAATTAGCCAGCGTACGTGCACTTCCACCCATTTAATAGAACACTTCTGAAATTGAAGAGTGTATGTCTTACTTCAAATTGTGGCTATCCATCAAACACTTGCAGAAGTTAACGGTAATAGTTGGTATAGCGCGCTGTCGGTTAGCTGTGGCATAGAGGCTATAGCCACCACCCCTCTATGCATTGAACAGGGACCCACCTGTAAAAAAGCCACTGGCTTAGTGTGGAAATCCCTTCATAGACAAAGCTTAGATTATTATAATTATTTCTTGTTCAAGGGGACAATTTTTGGTAGCCCATATTTCCGCAACTAAATATTGTGGACCGCGCCATGTTCTTTGGCAATTTCAACTCAGTTTCACCCAAAGAGAAGTCACCCATTATTTGACAGACTTATCAGAAACACCCTGTATATAGATGTTCAGCAAGATAGTTTTCGTTTCAATCTAAAAGAGCATAATGAATATTTCGAATTGAAACTGAAAAGGTTTTTTTTACTATCTTTAACGGAGTATGAAAACAAAGTTGCTCCATCCTTGGTGGTGCGAACACATATTTTAATTGGGACTTCGAAAAGGTTAAAGGGTGATCTCTGGAACGATAGAGAACTCTGAGCTGGGGGAATTCAAAAGGCAGATAAACCAAAGTCATTTATAATAAGAGAGAGCGCGCCCGGAAAGACTGCTCCAGCTATTCATTAATTAATCACACAGTGAAGCAACACCCAAAGCTAACGCCTCCCACCCAGACAATCTCGTATCGCCGCTATATACAAAGTACGTACTGAAATTATTAATTAAAACGAAGGCATGAAAATCCATCCAATAATGTTTACACCATCTTCATAAAGAGATACTTATACAAGGGATAGATGTAATTTTAGAAGCATGGATGGAGAACAGAGTAGTCTGGGCGCGTATTTTTCGCCGTCCCCGTCAGCAACATCATTAAAACGTAGTTTAAGTGAGCCAATAGGATTATTTTAAATTCTCGTTTCGTGTTGGAGGGAGGGACTCTATACTGGGCTATGAGTCGGAGTGAAGTAAATACTAATCGTTCTCCATTCCTGCTTCTAAATTTTATCTATCACTGCTTATACGTATACCAACAAGGATTTATCTTTCCCTAAATAGGGTAGAGTATCTTTTTTTTAGTCAGTTCCACAACGAATCAATCTTTTTGCTGTTCCTAGCTTTCACAAACATACCACAAAAGTGCAACAAGCCTTCAAAATTTCATCCATATTACGTAGATAAAACACTAAGTACCCCTTTAAAACAATTCGGACTAAACCCTCTCGCTACGTAACTAATTATATCGGAACTTCCTCCTAAATTAATTTGCATAACAATAAATAAAATATCTTCAGATCTCCCAAGAATAGTCAACTGAACGGTAGTTTATAGAAAAGAGCTTTAAATAATACATATACGTCAACGAAGACTGTGTGCAGGCAGAAGGGGATAATAGAAGAAGGATGACACTCTGTACAACTCTTAACACTTTAATTATGTAACATGATTCTTCCCAGGCACACCCTTTTTGTTTGCTCTCTCGCTCATCAAACTTCAGATGGGCATCGAACCGTGCTAGGGTGAATTCTATAACAGTTTGGTACTAAATCCTGAGCAATGAACTTACAAAATTTGATTGTCTTGACGTGGGACAAAAATCCACCAGCGCATACGCCTTGGCAAACAGTTAAGCGCTAATAGAGTATTGAATGAGGGAACAATTTATCGCGTATGTAAATCAGTTTAATAACTTAATTTGCTCCAAATGTAAAATGATGCAGGAAAGAATCATGTTACAATTACCCAACTTTGTGGTACACATCTCTCGAAGAGAAGTACTATATACTTCTGGCTGGTATAGGTAAGCTAAATTGGTTTTTCCAAATAAAGTGTGACCTATTTACGAAGTTTATCAGTAATTAAACGAATTCAAAACTATTGTCTTCGTAAATATTTAATATTCACGCAAATAAATATATTGGAAGAATTCAAGCAATCACATTAAGTCTATTTGATGATTCCTCGCATCCAGAATTTCAATTTTAAATTTTAGGAAATAGGACGCGGAAATTCTGATAAGAATGTGACGGCACCGACAGAATTTACCGCATTAAATTCCGAAACACCAAAAAATCGTCGCTCTAGTCACCTCGCGAACGACAATATATGAAGTGGAAATAAATTTCAACAAATTCCACGACCCTATAGGGCTATAAGACTAGTAATAAATCTGGCCTTTCGCAAAAGTTATAGCACGCGCTCGTTTTACAAATAGTCGAATTCCGACGATAAGAATATACATTTAATATCAAAAAAGAAGAACAAAAATATATAGAAAATGACGATCGTGAATTTTTGTGCCTATTTCGATTTTATAGCGATAAACGAAAAGAGAAAGTTCTGAGGGAAAAAGAGGGACAAGAAGTCAATTCACGCGCGCGGCTATCATCCCACAAACGTGCCGAGAATTACATTCCTTATGAAACAAGAGGAGAAAGGTATAGTTTTAGTATTTGGAAACACTGGTATCGCCCTCAAATCGGGACTTGGTAATTTGGTGTGCTAGTTTAGAAATACAGTTTGGTGGAAGGATAATCCAAAATACTAATATAACAGCAAAATTCTACGGAACTTCTGAAATAGTTCTATGAACTTTTGGTAACAGGCATTTCTAAAACTCGACAAAGGCCGTTTTCAAAATGTTCCAGGCCGTACCGTCGCAAACCATTCTGTAAAATGTTCCAGGCCGTACCGTCGCAGACCATTCTGTAAAATGTTCCAGGCCGTACCGTCGCAGACCATTCTGTAAAATGTTCCAGGCCGTACCGTCGCAGACCATTCTGAAAAATGTTCCAGGCCGTACCGTCGCAGACCATTCTGAAAAATGTTCCAGGCCGTACCGTCGCAGACCATTCTGAAAAATGTTCCAGGCCGTACCGTCGCAGACCATTCTGTAAAATGTTCCAGGCCGTACCGTCGCAGACCATTCTGTAAAATGTTCCAGGCCGTACCGTCGCAGACCATTGTGAAAAATGTTCCAGGCCGTACCGTAGCAGACCATTCTGTAAAATGTTCCAGGCCGTACCGTCGCAGACCATTCTGTAAAATGTTCCAGGCCGTACCGTCGCAGACCATTCTGTAAAATGTTCCAGGCCGTACCGTCGCAGACCATTCTGTAAAATGTTCCAGGCCGTACCGTCGCAGACCATTGTGAAAAATGTTCCAGGCCGTACCGTCGCAGACCATTCTGTAAAATGTTCCAGGCCGTACCGTCGCAGACCATTCTGTAAAATGTTCCAGGCCGTACCGTCGCAGACCATTGTGAAAAATGTTCCAGGCCGTACCGTAGCAGACCATTCTGTAAAATGTTCCAGGCCGTACCGTCGCAGACCATTCTGTAAAATGTTCCAGGCCGTACCGTCGCAGACCATTCTGTAAAATGTTCCAGGCCGTACCGTCGCAGACCATTCTGTAAAATGTTCCAGGCCGTACCGTCGCAGACCATTCTGAAAAATGTTCCAGGCCGTACCGTCGCAGACCATTCTGAAAAATGTTCCAGGCCGTACCGTCGCAGACCATTCTGTAAAATGTTCCAGGCCGTACCGTCGCAGACCATTCTGTAAAATGTTCCAGGCCGTACCGTCGCAGACCATTCTGTAAAATGTTCCAGGCCGTACCGTCGCAGACCATTGTGAAAAATGTTCCAGGCCGTACCGTAGCAGACCATTCTGTAAAATGTTCCAGGCCGTACCGTCGCAGACCATTCTGTAAAATGTTCCAGGCCGTACCGTCGCAGACCATTCTGAAAAATGTTCCAGGCCGTACCGTCGCAGACCATTGTGAAAAATGTTCCAGGCCGTACCGTCGCAGACCATTGTGAAAAATGTTCCAGGCCGTACCGTAGCAGACCATTCTGTAAAATGTTCCAGGCCGTACCGTCGCAGACCATTGTGAAAAATGTTCCAGGCCGTACCGTAGCAGACCATTCTGTAAAATGTTCCAGGCCGTACCGTCGCAGACCATTCTGTAAAATGTTCCAGGCCGTACCGTCGCAGACCATTCTGAAAAATGTTCCAGGCCGTACCGTCGCAGACCATTCTGTAAAATGTTCCAGGCCGTACCGTCGCAGACCATTCTGTAAAATGTTCCAGGCCGTACCGTCGCAGACCATTCTGAAAAATGTTCCAGGCCGTACCGTCGCAGACCATTCTGTAAAATGTTCCAGGCCGTACCGTCGCAGACCATTCTGTAAAATGTTCCAGGCCGTACCGTCGCAGACCATTCTGTAAAATGTTCCAGGCCGTACCGTCGCAGACCATTGTGAAAAATGTTCCAGGCCGTACCGTCGCAGACCATTCTGTAAAATGTTCCAGGCCGTACCGTCGCAGACCATTCTGTAAAATGTTCCAGGCCGTACCGTCGCAGACCATTCTGTAAAATGTTCCAGGCCGTACCGTCGCAGACCATTCTGAAAAATGTTCCAGGCCGTACCGTCGCAGACCATTCTGAAAAATGTTCCAGGCCGTACCGTCGCAGACCATTCTGTAAAATGTTCCAGGCCGTACCGTCGCAGACCATTCTGTAAAATGCTCCAGGCCGTACCGTCGCAGACCATTCTGTAAAATGCTCCAGGCCGTACCGTCGCAGACCATTCTGTAAAATGTTCCAGGCCGTACCGTCGCAGACCATTCTGTAAAATGTTCCAGGCCGTACCGTCGCAGACCATTAAACAAAATGTCCCAGACCGTACTATAGCAGACTATTAAATAAAATGTCCCAGACCGTACTATAGCAGACTATTAAATAAAATGTTCCAGGCCGTACCGTAGCAGACCATTAAACAAAATGTCCCAGGCCGTACCGTAGCAGACCATTAAACAAAATGTCCCAGGCCGTACCGTCGCAGACCATTCTGTAAAATGTTCCAGGCCGTACTATCGCAGACCATTAAACAAAATGTCCCAGACCGTACTAACCAAACCTAAAACTATAGTATCATTGTTAATTAAAATTAACTTTGGTATTAACCCTAAGCTTTAGTATCATTTTTAATTAAAATTAACTTTGGTATTAACCCTAAATTATAGTTTCATTTTTAATTAATGTTAACTTTGGTATCAACCCAAAATTATAGTTTCATTTTTAATTAATGTTAACTTTGGTATCAACCCAAAATTATAGTTTCATTTTTAATTAATGTTAACTTTGGTATCAACCCTAAATTTTAGTGTCATTGTTCATCACAGTTAACATTGGTATTAACCCTTAATTTTAGTATCATTGTTAATCAAAGTTAACTTCGGTATTAACCCTTAATTTTAGTATCATTGTTAATTAAAGTTAACTTTAATATTAACCCTTAATTTTAGTACCATTGTAAATTAAAGTTAACTTTGGTATTAACCCTAAACTTTAGTAATATTGTTAATTAAAGTTAACTTTGGTATTAACCCTAAACTATAGTATCATTGTTAATTAAAGTTAACTTTGGTATTAACCCTAAACTATAGTATCATTGTTAATTAAAGTTAACTTTGGTATTAACCCTAAACTATAGTATCATTGTTAATTAAAGTTAACTTTGGTATTAACCCTAAACTATAGTATCATTGTTAATTAAAATTAACTTTGGTATTAACCCTAAGCTTTAGTATCATTTTTAATTAAAATTAACTTTGGTATTAACCCTAAATTATAGTTTCATTTTTAATTAATGTTAACTTTGGTATCAACCCAAAATTATAGTTTCATTTTTAATTAATGTTAACTTTGGTATCAACCCAAAATTATAGTTTCATTTTTAATTAATGTTAACTTTGGTATCAACCCTAAATTTTAGTGTCATTGTTCATCACAGTTAACATTGGTATCAACCCTAAATTTTAGTGTCATTGTTCATCACAGTTAACATTGGTATTAACCCTTAATTTTAGTATCATTGTTAATCAAAGTTAACTTCGGTATTAACCCTTAATTTTAGTATCATTGTTAATTAAAGTTAACTTTAATATTAACCCTTAATTTTAGTATCATTGTTAATTAAAGTTAACTTTGGTATTAACCCTAAACTTTAGTATTATTGTTAATTAAAGTTAACTTTGGTATTAACCCTAAACTTTAGTATTATTGTTAATTAAAGTTAACTTTGGTATTAACCCTAAACTATAGTATCATTGTTAATTAAAGTTAACTTTGGTATTAACCCTAAACTATAGTATCATTGTTAATTAAAGTTAACTTTGGTATTAACCCTAAACTATAGTATCATTGTTAATTAAAGTTAACTTTGGTATTAACCCAAAACTATAGTATCATTGTTAATTAAAATTAACTTTGGTATTAACCCTAAGCTTTAGTATCATTTTTAATTAAAATTAACTTTGGTATTAACCCTAAATTATAGTTTCATTTTTAATTAATGTTAACTTTGGTATCAACCCAAAATTATAGTTTCATTTTTAATTAATGTTAACTTTGGTATCAACCCAAAATTATAGTTTCATTTTTAATTAATGTTAACTTTGGTATCAACCCTAAATTTTAGTGTCATTGTTCATCACAGTTAACATTGGTATTAACCCTTAATTTTAGTATCATTGTTAATCAAAGTTAACTTCGGTATTAACCCTTAATTTTAGTATCATTGTTAATTAAAGTTAACTTTAATATTAACCCTTAATTTTAGTACCATTGTAAATTAAAGTTAACTTTGGTATTAACCCTAAACTTTAGTAATATTGTTAATTAAAGTTAACTTTGGTATTAACCCTAAACTATAGTATCATTGTTAATTAAAGTTAACTTTGGTATTAACCCTAAACTATAGTATCATTGTTAATTAAAGTTAACTTTGGTATTAACCCTAAACTATAGTATCATTGTTAATTAAAGTTAACTTTGGTATTAACCCTAAACTATAGTATCATTGTTAATTAAAATTAACTTTGGTATTAACCCTAAGCTTTAGTATCATTTTTAATTAAAATTAACTTTGGTATTAACCCTAAATTATAGTTTCATTTTTAATTAATGTTAACTTTGGTATCAACCCAAAATTATAGTTTCATTTTTAATTAATGTTAACTTTGGTATCAACCCAAAATTATAGTTTCATTTTTAATTAATGTTAACTTTGGTATCAACCCTAAATTTTAGTGTCATTGTTCATCACAGTTAACATTGGTATTAACCCTTAATTTTAGTATCATTGTTAATCAAAGTTAACTTCGGTATTAACCCTTAATTTTAGTATCATTGTTAATTAAAGTTAACTTTAATATTAACCCTTAATTTTAGTACCATTGTAAATTAAAGTTAACTTTGGTATTAACCCTAAACTTTAGTATTATTGTTAATTAAAGTTAACTTTGGTATTAACCCTAAACTATAGTATCATTGTTAATTAAAGTTAACTTTGGTATTAACCCTAAACTATAGTATCATTGTTAATTAATCAAAACGCGTCTTGGATTTAACCAAGACCTAAAAAGTATCGATAAGAACAAGGTTAATCACTTGACTGAATGCGCAGATATTGAAACTTTTTTTTTAATTAAAACTTACATGCTTAAGAAAGTATGTTCCATCACCCTATTCCATTGAATAAACTTACTTTACTGGTAGTAAATTTTTTCCCTCTCAATAATTTGAAAAATTTACTTATCTCGGGTTTTCGAGCACAATTCCATTCCCCGAAAACATTTTATAACTACATTTATTATCACTTTTAAGAGAGTACGTGTATGACATTGTGTCGTTAATAGGTTGCTAACATATCCCCGTTTATGCCCTGAACGCTCCATAGTGAAACCTTTTGTTAATTTTAGTGCAAATTTCAACAATGGCAGCACATTCAACATGGACGTTATGATTTTTACTCTTGGTTAAACTGACTTATGTTAATAGACCACTTCGACATGGGAATACACGGGGGTAAAACTTTGCCTTCCATCTCGCTCGAGTGAGTCGAGTCGATGGAAAGATCATAAATAGAGCAGAGACGGCGAGGGGTCAAACCCCCCCCCCTCCCATATGTCCCGATACTAAGGATTGACATCTTTTTTTTACGTAAAAAGGGTCTATAGCAACGGTACGACAGACAATGTTCAAACGGTTCTGCCATGGCGTTTCTATGGTTCGCAAGCAGTAGGGGCGTGCATGATATTCGTAATTTTTTGATTTTCTTTGTTGTAATTGTTAACTTAAGCGTGGTCGTAGCCTGAAATTTATGACTTGGTTATTTTGAAAAATAGCCTGCGTTCACCAAGTCGCGTGATCTACGACGCTGTGGCTCGACTCTGCTACTTAGTCTGTATATCTTCAGGAACAAGGATAATGCATTAACGGTTTTTAAAGGAATATGGGATTTTTAAACTTGTCGCTGCGAATCTTCCTATAGTAAATGTTGTATTTCTAGTAGCCCCAGAGACTTCTGGTAGCACTCTTTATGCATTTGGTAGAACAGTTTTATAGAAATTGAAATGGTAGAAGATATTTATAAAATAAGATTTGTTCGAATATTTAAACTTCAATTTGGTCGAATTATTTCGTAGTTGTCCTATTTCAAGGCGAGGAATGCTCTCAAAAACAATTACTATTTGCTGACGAATACCTTAAAAAGTGATTCACACAGAATTCTCGAGCAGCTTAACGCGTAATTGAGTGGGCTATTGCCTTGGTGACGAGGCCAGCGAAAGACAAGGCATGAGAATGGCACAAGGCGTACTTCTATCAAGGGGGGTATACAACTATACATCCTCCTTGTTCGTATCGGGCGCAGCAGAAGCTAAAGCAGACTACCCCCTAATCGTTTTTTCATTGTTACGTGTAGTTACTAGTTATGAGGTATTTTTCCACACGAAAACTCTTAAAAGTGATAATAAATGTAGTTATAAAATGTTTTCGGGGAATGGAATTGTGCTCGAAAACCCGAGATAAGTAAATTTTTCAAATTATTGAGAGGGAAAAAATTTACTACCAGTAAAGTAAGTTTATTCAATGGAATAGGGTGATGGAACATACTTTCTTAAGCATGTAAGTTTTAATTAAAAAAAAAGTTTCAATATCTGCGCATTCAGTCAAGTGATTAACCTTGTTCTTATCGATACTTTGTAGGTCTTGGTTAAATCCAAGACGCGTTTTGATTAATATCTGTTACTTCGGTCTTAATTTTTATTAATTTTGCGTACATGCGGTGGTGATTAATTTATTTCAGTGCTCATTCCCGCTAGCTGCAGAAAAGGAAATAGTTTGTCATTCAATAGACTGAGAGTTATTAGCTAAGGGGACGTCACATCAATATTTTTAGTCTTAATTTAAGCTGATGAAATTCGTAGATATACGAGGGTGTGATGTCATGACAAAGATTTTAGTTCGACTATTTCTGATGAACCCAGACCAGAATATACCAGTTGCTTTCACGCTAATTTTGAACCCCATTTCCAATGTCATTGTGTCAACAAGATCTTATTCAGAACGGATATTTCTCTTAACCTTTACACGAGATTCAACATATAGATTACCATCTTTTGTGATTAACTTTAACCTAATTTAAGAAACTAAAATAGTAATTTTTTTTGTTAAAAGTGGCATTAAATAAGACAACTAGCAATAATTTGGCAATATTTCAGGGGAAAAGAAATACAATTTTGTAGTGTTTTGGAAAAGCTGGCAATATCATAATAATTATAATATAATATAAATATAACGCGTCTTAAAAAGATTTTCTCTTCCGTATAGTGTGGTAGTTTGGCATATTTTATTTTTCGCTCTGTCCTTAAGTACAATTTTAATTGGATTTAGCCATTGGGATAGATGATAAATGATTAGCCAGCGTACTACAGGAGTCTGGCAATGGAACTGTGCTTAGATTTATCATTGAATATAGGAAATAATAGGATCAACAAATTATTTAGTAGTATTTATGAAACTAATGGTAACTATTTTACCTTTGATAAATAAAGTGAAATGAGAGTTACAGTAGTTTATTGATGACAAAAGTTAGGGTTAATAGTATTATTTATTTTATATAATAGTTAAAATATAAATTGTAATTTTTTAAAGTTATGGCTGTTCAGTAATTACTTAAAAGTCATTAAAACAATAAATTGCTTTAAGAATATTTTTGTTAAACTTTTTTTCAAAGTTAAAACACGTATGATTATTATTTTATTGGCATGTGCTAAAGATTTATTTTAAAAACACATTTGGTTTGATAATTGCTACATTTATTTATAGGACGCAATTTGGAATTGAATTTCCCTGGTTGTTATTTATTTATGGTATTCATTATAATTATTTTCCAGTAAATAAAAATTTTATTTTTCACGTTTAAAGCTAATAGTTGCGTATTTTTTAAAGGGTTTCATTCGTAACTTTATAAGGAAAATTATTTTGGACACCAGAAAGGCTTTTGAGAATAATTAGTGATAGCGTCCTAACTGTCAAAAAATAGACCTTAACAGGGAAAAGCTAGGAATAACTATAATTAATTTTAACTGAATCTAAAATGTAAGTTTCACTATGAATACATGAGAGGGATTAAAAAAATGTTCAAAGAGAGTCATACGTGAAGGTTGGATTTAAAAAGTGTGAAAAGTTCAACATTAACGTTAGAGCACCAATAATCATTTTGTTAATCTCTCAAGTGAATAATTCAATGATGAAAAAATATTTATACACATGTAATCCTAGGACTGTATAATTGAGAATATATAATAGCCAGAAAAATAGTAAGCATGGGTTTTAATGTTAAATTATTTTAGGTATAAAAAAGGGAAGGGGGAGTTTGTTAAAATACTGCTAATATACTTAAAGATGCTTTTTAAAAAGGGTAGTGATTTGTTGGTGTAGAATCTGCAGTTTAGCTCAGAGAGTTAATGAAGCGCCTTGTATTTCGTTAGTGACATCTTCAATCCAGTTGATTTATTTTTTTTTCTATATTTAATACTATTGAACTAAGATGGCGTTAGTGGTTAATGTCATTAATTGGTAGCTTTTTTTACTGGTTCCATCGCGCTTGGTTTTGTTTTATTGATGTAGAGTCTGCAGTTTAGTTCACAGTTAATGAGGAGCCTTGTGTTTCACTATTGAACTAAGATGGCGTTAATGGTTAATTTCAGTAATCGGAAGCTTTTTTACTAGCTCCATCGCGCGTGATTTTGTTATGTTAATGTAGAATCTGCAATTTAGTTCAGAGAGTTAATGATGTGCCTTGTGTTTGGTAGCGACATCTCCAGTCCATTTTATTTTGTTTTGATATTTATTACTTTTGAACTCAAATAGCATTACTGCTTAACGTCATTAATTGGCAGCTTTATTTTACTAATTCCATCGAGCTTGTTTTGTTTGGCAAACGTCCGTAAAATAACGTTCATAAGGCGTTTCGATGGAAATTTAAATTGAAGTCCAAGGTGATTAGGCGGTTAATCACAGTTGGGTTTTTTAGAGTTACGAGTGAAGTACTTGAGGTTTAATCGGGTGGTGAAGGAGGGGGGATTTGGGGTATTTCACCACCCGCGGACACGGGGTAGTCAGTTCCTGTAGGGTAGGCATGCTGACAAGTCCCTTATTCCCTCAAAACTTTGTCGCCCAGAAGCTTGGCTTACAGGAGTGCGCCCAAACTCCCAACATAGTAAAGTACATAATTTTAGTAACAAACCATTGCTGTTCTAAATTTTAATAACGTTGAAGCAACTTTTGTTCAAAAAAGTTTTTTTAGCAAAATCATATCTGTTATGAACTTCTATTGTGTTGATGAACTTGAAGGCAAGGCTTGCCAAGTCGTTATATAACTATGCAGGGAAATTAAATAATTGACACGTATTATTTGGCCTTGGTACAGTTTGACGTTCTATAGACACTCACTCAACAAATACGAGGGTTATTTCTTTGAATATCTTTGCTGTTTTTAATCCAAAGTCGCTCTCATTCTTTGCACACGCCAGTCTAAAGTGTCTGTTATTTCGGCATAGAAGTTGAATATTTATATTTCTTGATCTGTCTATCGAAGTCTTGTGGTGTTGTTTTATATAATGATGATGTTCATACTTTTTGGCTGTGTAGTTTTAATCTTTTATTATACTGGTAAAGGCTATGATGAATTATCTTTCTGTTGAAGCTTAGCAGCTGGCACGTGTTGATACAATACGCTTGTAGTTGTACGAAAATAGTCTTTAAATTGCATGTTTCAAAGTTGAACATATGAACTGCTCGTAGCATTTTTGTCGAAATAATTTTGTTCTTCGGTATATTAGTTATGTAAAGGGGCGGAGGGGGAGGAGGCGAAAGAAAACTTTACCATTTACTGGCTATTATATGTTCATTTAAATATGAGATTTTGAGGGTCAATTTTTATAAATTATGTCAGGCAACTCTTAGCTTTAAGTTTGAAAACAGTGCTGCTAGAACATGACAATTATTGTTTTGCGCGTGGGTTACCAAAGGGACAATGAAAAGGTTATAAAATTTTGAAGAAAAAAAATTATTCCAAAAGGCTTTGCAAATTCTACCCCTGTTGGTTTTAATCAATGGCACCCGTCACTCAGACTACTCCAGCTGGTGAGAAACACAAAGAGAATATGCAAAACTTCCTGGAATATTAATTGAAAAAAAAATGTTTTAGTTATTTTATTTACACGGGTAATGTAATATATATATATATATTTTGGTAACCGCAATTGGGGAAATAATTCTCAAACTTTATAAAAACAAATTATCCAACAATAGTAGGATATTAGTTAGTGGGACAAATTAATAAGTTCATATGGCTATTAAATACTTTAAAATAAATTTTTGTAAGTGGTATTAGATTGGGTCGGGTACACATTATTGATAAGTTATACAAAGAAAAGGTTATATTAATAAATAATATTTAAACACAAAATCTTCGCTACAGGGGTTGAAATTAAAACAGTATGATATTAGATTAAATTAATTTTGTTTATAAAATCTCGTGGACTTTTTTTGGAACGGTTTGAAATTGTTAATGCAAAAAAAAATTATGAGCGTCTTAATGTAAAAAAAATATAGCGCGCTTAAAAGAGAAAAATGGTAGTTGCGAAACTGATATTTAGAGAACTCTTGGAATATATTAATTTTAATCAGTACTTATTTAAAATTTGGGTACGAGTGTCTAAATCTCAGTTCCAAAAATCTGTTCAATGTTAACTAATAATATGAGTTTGTCTCAATAGCAACACCAGCTTATTAAAGAATTATATTTAATCACATAGCATTACCAACAGGGGCTACGTTTTTAACTTGTTTTTATATAAAATACCATTGGGGCAAGGCAAAACCCTTCACTAGAAAATTTAAAAATTAATTCAAGAATCATCGCCTTTTTTCGAAACAATAGCATGGCCCTACAATCCTCCTTCCTTTCCCATTCACGGTTATTATAGTCTGGGCAACATCAAAATTTATCTCCAACCATTGTAAACCTTTAACTTGCTCGAGAATTAACAAATTTACCCAATCATAAATTACTTTAAAGGGAATATGAAACTATTAGTATATCTTTGACAGATATGATGCTCCTTTCTGGTACGAATATTGAAATTTTAAGCTTTACCCGGGGTAAATTTGATATGGATTCTTCAATCACGTTAGATCCTTTAATGTGTCTGGACTTTTTCCAAGAGCAGAACAGTGACGTCAGTCAAGTTACTGACGAATCTCTCCCTTTTTCTGATTATTGCATCACTGACCTCGTACCAGCCGTTGTCTTTTCTCACAAAGTTCACATAATGTCCCTCGGCCAACGATTGACCTTTATGAATAATCACCCCTTTAGTTTTAAAAAGCATCTTGCTCAAAGTGACATTTTGATTTTCAAAACTTGATATTTTGGTCGAAATCTTAACGGGACGACCATCTTTGTAATCGCCACGGAGAAGACACAAAAATACGTACTTTCCGCTGGATATCAATACATCACGCTCTTGTATTTTTGGGTTGTTACAAAATACGCATGGCACCTCTGTTAATCTCATCCTTTTTTCTAGAGATTTCCAATCAATTTTATCTCGGTTTTCTAGTGGAAGATTGAAAATGTTGCTTTCAACAATATTTTCCGAATTTTGTTCAACTTGACATTTGGGGCATTTGGTAAAGTTTCGCGACTTTGACCAAAAAAGATCTTTTAGAGCCTTAGAGTAATTGGCTTCCATTTCTTGACTTAGTGTCGTCAAGAGCACCATCAAAAATTCACTGGCGTCTTGTTGAACGTTTTGCGTAAAATGATTTCCGACAGCCATTCTCAGTTCCAACCCTTTACGACTGAAACTTCCTTGAGAACTCTCGATGTCGTTTATCGTGTCATGGAGGCAACGTAAAACTGGTTTTTCAACGAATGATCCATTGTAAGATTTAACCAATTCTCTTAATTCCGGCACTAATAAGAGTAGTTGCAAAACGCTATTAGAATAGCACGTTACTTGATCATCGTTAGCTAAACCTTTCAAGGGAAAACTATCCAAACTCTGTTGGGCTTTCCTTTTCTTCTTCGGTGTTTCTTCACATCTCACTTCCTCGCCTTCTAAAAGGCTTTTAGATAGTGTAGGCGCACTTCTTTTCCCACCTCTACTTTCTTTCGACTCCGTTATTTCCAAAAGAGGCAGATCTGGCCTATATTTTTTGCGAAGCCTGTTATATTCCATTATGGCTCGTCCATCCGCCTTAATTTTAGTCGGATCGAACTGTAATAGATGGAGTCCGGCTAAGGACGTCACTCTCGATAAAGCGACGTACGCCATGCCCGTTCCAAATAAATTCGGACCCAAATCCATAATGGCGCATTTTAAACTCATGCCTTGGCTTTTGTGTATCGTAATTGCGTATGCCAGGATGACGGGAAACTGGGAGCGCTTAACGTAAATGTTTGTCATGAGCAAAAATTTGACGCAAATTTTCTCAACTAAAAAGTCAGTGTTAGCGTTGTCGTTGTCGTTATTCGGTTCGCGATCTACTCTGAGAAAAATACCAACAACGTTTCCTTGTTCGTCCTTCTTGAATCCAGTTACGAAACCCATCGTACCATTTACAACGCCTTTTTCAAAACTGATATTCCTTCTGACCATTATACGGCAGCCAACGCAAAGAATTAACTCGCTCTCCAAACCGCCCGTTTTGGACGGTTCGTTTTTTAGACTTTGAAGTCTCCTCAAAATGTTTTTATTCATTTTTTTTCCATAGTCAGCGAGTCTATCCTGGCAAGGAATGACTTCAACTTTCTCGCCGTTTTTTCGCAGCATTTCGCCGTTGAATTTTTCGCACATGGCTAATTTAGGCATCAAACAAATTGGGCGAAACCCTTCATTGGACAGTTTAATGAAAAGGTCCATAGCCACCTCGATGTTTTTTCCTCGAGCAACCAATCTACTTTCTAAGGTTGCAACATCAGCTTTAGAAATATTTCCAATTCTAACTCTGCTTAAAATGTCGCCGTAACTTTGGTCGTTGGCTTGTCTAACATTTTGCGTTAGTTCATCGTATTTAAAAAACTTCCAAAGATCACTTCCTCCGATGCAATTGAATCTAAGTCTGGCTTCTTCGGAAGTGATTTTGATGAACGCGGGATTTCCTTGAACCGGAGGCAATTGGAAAAAGTCACCCAAAACAAGGATAAATACAACTCCACCAAATGGTTGGTTCATTTCCCAAAATTCGTTCAGCCTCAAGTGAACGTGAGTCAGTAACACCGACGAGACCATGGAAATTTCATCAATAATTAACAGTTTTAAATTTCCCAAAGTTTCTTTCATAATGCTCATATTGTCAGAACTTAGGGAATGGTATTCGGCAATACGCCCATGATCTACCGGCAACATTAGTAATCTGTGTAATGTTACGCCATTAACATTCAACGCTGCCAAACCCGTTGGCGCGGCAATTGCCACGCTAGCAGGATTTTGAAAGCGTCGCCTTACTGCGTTGGCGAGAGTGTCGATAAGAAACGATTTGCCAGTGCCACCAGGTCCCGACACAAAAAGGCACTTGTTTCCAGATTTTTCTCCCTCTTGGGAGAAGTGATCCATGATGTGATCATATATTCGCCTTTGATCCGAGTTTAGTAACGCCACATTGTCATCATCAGTCTCGAAATTGATTTCCATGGCAGCTTCCACATCAGCCATCGCGTGTTCAGTTTCGATAACAATTTCTTTCCCTTGTAGCGCATTTTCATCGTCTTCACTTTCGGCCTCCGATACTATGGTTTCTAGCTCGTTCGCCTTTTTAGAAGCCTTCCGTTTCTTTTCAACTTCTTTGGAAACCGACAGCTTCTCGTGATATTCTCTCATGTCTTTTAACACCGAAAGCGAGTTTTCGAAAGCATCGGCGTATGTTTCAAAATCGCCCAATAGCTCAGTTTCGTCACGCCACGGTTTGAAGAGGATCAGTAGAGCGTGACAATACTGTTCTTTCTCCTCCATCGGGTCGTGAATAAAGTGCTCTATTATGTACGGCTTAATTCTCTTTCTCATGAAACCCAGATTGTTTTTCAACTGGATGAGATTCGCATTTTTCTCGACACCCTCGGAGCGCATGGCATAATCGTAAAACTGACCAAATTCCCGCAAACTAAGATTTTCCAAGCTGTCGGGACGATTCGGATACTTGTCGTCGACGAACCCTTTTTGGCAAGTGTCCTTGCTTTCGGGGTCAGTTTCCCTCAAACGAGCGAGTTCCTTGTAACCTTTCAAAATTCTCGATCGGTTTTCTTTCAAGTTAGTGTTTATAAATTTAGTGCTGTCAGACTTGTTGTAAAGGTCTTGGCCCAGCATCATATCGAGAGCTTCATAAATTCCTATTTGCTTGCACGTCAAAGATTTCAATCTATAGGCAAATAATTTTTTGGACAAACTTTCGTTGCCTAACTCGGCAAAAGTTTGGTCCATGTCAGCCCGGTCTCCCTTTGTCACGTAAGCCGTAACATAGTTTGCCACTATTTCCGATTTGTCAGCGACAAATTGCAAATCCATGTTGGCTTTGGAAGCCAATAGTAGCGTTGGATTATAATCATTTATTAATTCTTCGTGCTGTTTTCTCGGCAAGTCGTACAACCGTTTCTGCACCTTTTTCATTTTACGGTGACGAGTAACTGATCTAACGGAATTCATAGTCGCTACGTTTGTTACGTTACGAGGGAAACCGTAACGACACACTCTCGATCCTTTTTTAGAATTTTTCACCTTCTTGTAACAACTGGAGGTGCATTTGTGAAATTGAAATTTTTTTACCAGCCGGTGCAATTCTGGACTTATCGATGCGCTTGGCATCGAACACGTGACGTGTTTTTGCACGTAATCCAAAATAGTCTCGGGCGAAGAAGTTCCAATCTTTGGAGCGTCCTTGGCCCACAAAAGCATGTGGTAGTGAGGTAAACCACGAGATTGGTATTCAACCCGCCAAAAATGATGTTCTATCATGCCAAGAACTGGATTTTGCTTACACAAGACAAAGTTGTTTAGCAGCGACCTCACTTTGTTGTGAAAGTGCAAATTTACGCTAAGCGGATCCAAATTCAACAATTCAGCCACCGTCATCGACTCTATTCCTGGAACGTCTGAATTCACTTTTCTCAAGTGATCGTGCAGTTCCATATCATCGTATTCGGCCGGATTAAAAGTTAAAAGCCAGGTGGGAGGACCAAATTCCCGAATCATCGCTAAAACGTTTCTAAGAACTTTATACCAGTAGTCCTTAGTTCCTCGAATATGACCCAAGAAAGTAGCTAAATTACTCTCAAGTTCTTTATCGCCAGATTCAACGCGACTGAGCAAATTTTCAACCCCAATAGGCATGGGTTTTTTTACACGAAGAACGTAGTTCAAACTGCTAGAAATCGCTTTCATTTCGCATTCTTGATAAGAATGGAACAGATAGGCGTAATCTCGTCTAAAAATTGGACTCTTGTTCAAAAAACGGGATAAACGATACTCGGTTTCCGTTATTTTCCCAAATGGTCTATCATCGTGCTTGCCAAAGCGACCCTTAGGGAACAAATGAACAAAGCTCATGTATTCCAAGTTTTTGTCCCAAGTGCTAACTGGCTCGGCTTCGACGCGCTTCATTTGGTAAGCGCCCAGTAAATCTTTCGGTGGTTGAACGTTCACTGGATGAATAGAGTAATGATCGTACAGATCATTGGCTTCACCCTCAGATAGTTTTCGCAACAAAGCCTCGGGCTGTGTTAAAATTTTGTAGGCGTTGCCTGGTGCAAGCCTAGACTGATTTTCATCCTGCTCCTGTATGTTCGAAGCGTTTTGGTCACCTTGGACGTCGTGACTACTATCCGCTGGCCCTTCTGTTTAAAGCGCAGCGGAAGCGCGTGTCAACGCATCGGATACATCATTAATTAACGCAAGTGGATCTGTTACGCTCAGTAATTCTTCGGGAGTCAATGAATTTTCATTTCCATCAATTTCTTGCGTGCCACAAATATATTCCTCATTCATTGTCGAAATATCAATGTCTTTGTAAAAAGGGTTTATCTTTTTCAGCACACTGAATGCTTTCAACACTTTTTCGAGGCAAACAACCTGTTGCCAAACTTTTTTGTCCGCTGTGGGAACGCCATTCACCAAGATATGCAGTTCGTGATTTTTGGGCACCGTCTTGGGAATCATCTTCAAATTTTTCTCCACGGGTATTGGAAGATAAATTACTCTTCCCTTCAAAGCTTTAACCGTGCCAAATTGCATGTTGGAGTTGGTTTTAGTGCCTAACCGCACCACAGTGTGGAAGGCTTTCACAAGTTGAATTAAAACTTTCTCGAACATGTTTAAATTGGTGACATCTGGCGGAGGATTGTCAACTGCCAAGTTGTTCAGAAAACTTCTGTTGGGAACTTTACCCTTTCCCAAATCCGTAGCGCAGTAACGACATAGAAGCATGTCCGCTTCTCTAGCGTCCGAATTATTCATTATCCAGCCAGCTCTTAAAATCAGATAGGCCTCGTTCTCAAAAACAGCACTGTTTACCAATTTTTCTACTGCTCTTAAATCAGATTTTTTCAATAATCTTAAACAGCAGTCGCAGGGCGTGTCGTGAAACTCGTTGGTGTTTAGCATTGCCCGAGCGAATTGATTCTCGTAAAGACTCAAGATTTCACTTTCATCGAGACTCGGCCGAGGAGCGTTAACGCTTCCTTCAGGAGCATCGTTTTGTTCCTTATTTAAATTTTTCCCACGTGTAGCAAGGGTTTTCCTTAATTCCGCCATGACATTCGTCACAGACTCGTAATCACCACTTTCAATTTCAGTTGAGATTTTAGTTAACGCGTTGAGTAACGCTTTGACGTGATAAATATTATTCAGAATATTTCTAATTCCCGAATAGTGAGGAGCCAGTTCAGCGAAAGCACGCAAATAACTTTGGCACTCTTCGCTATCAGCGCAGTAAGCAGTGTGTCCTAGGAACGGAACTATTCTCACAACTATTTCGTCTCCATCTGGTGGTATAAACACGTTTGATTTTTTGCAAAATTCTTTTCTTAATTCGCAAAGGTCCAAATCAGACTCAAAAATTTTAGTCAAAGATTTTTCATTCGCATTGGCAACTGTGTTTACGAAAGCTAGTACTTTTGCAATGGCTCGAGTTCGAACATTACAAATATCACTGCATTCCCAATATACAGTTTTGTTTTGGGTTTCAATAAACCCACCTTCATTGATCACAAAATTTGCTTTTGGATTCTTCTCTTCAGTTTCAACAATGTTGAAAAGATTCGTAACATCTCCCGATTCATTAACTTGTAAAACTAGTTCAACATTACTAGTTGCGTTATTGTTTTTCATGTCAACGATATTTCCCATTTCGTCAACAAACAATTCTTTAGTCGAAGTGGTAACACGGTCTCTCAGAACTTTTCGTACACGACCATCAGAATCCAATTGAAAAATTTTGCCGTAATGTGACTCATCGTCATTTTTCAATATTTTACCATTATTTCCAATCGGATAATAGGTAGTTTCATGGAAATAGGCCTCTTTCATGCTACTGTGAAGCCTTTTACCACCCACAACTTCTGTCAAATTGTCACAAGTGACTGACCCAATTTCTTTGATTTTTTTGACAAAATCCTTAAATTCACTAACTATCCTCGTTACTTGGGCGTGGTAAGCCGAATATAATTGCCTTTTGAAATGCAATATTCTACCAGCTAGCACTTGGCATTTTAGGTTGTGAGAGATAGACTTCGTGCGTTGTTTTTTAGTCTCACCGTTGAAAGACTCTGACGCCGCCAGTCTTTCAGTTAGACGTTTGACTAGAAACCTTTTATAGCTTTCAGCTATAATTTTTTTGTTTTTCGTTTTGAAAATTCCCGCATTGAGAAGCTTTTTTGCAAAACCAAACTTATCTTGTTTAGTGGGTTTCATATATTTTTTTTTTATTTTTTGATTGGGAACCCACATTAGTAGTGCCACCACGTGGTTTAGTCCAATTTTTTTTTTTCGCAATACCAAGGCCAGATTTACGCGCAACTTGATTATTTGCGTATTTTCTCTGAAAGCACTCCTTCTTTTTCAAATAGTGCTTTTTAAGGCAAAGTTGCCTACTTTGCTTCTTTTGCAAAGCTTTACTCTCAGCTTGCAATTTTAAGTTAGCTTCTGTTCTAGATTTCCCCATTGCAAGGCGTTTTTTTTTCCGCTTAGCTTGTTCTCGAGTAACCATTTTAAATAGTCAAGAATGGCTGTCACAATAATGTATTTAATAATATATTGCAACGGGTTTTGCAAATATGTTTGTTACACCCAGCAGTTCACAAGGAACTTTTTAAGAACTCTTTGAATTGGCAAAGGTACACACAGAACCCTTTAAATTTGCAAAGGTACACAAAGAAACCCTTGAATTTGCAAAGGTACACAAAGAAACCCTTGAATTTGCAAAGGTACACAAAGAAACCCTTGAATTTGCAGAGGTACACAAAGAAACCCTTGAATTTGCAAAGGTACACAAAGAAACCCTTGAATTTGCAAAGGTACACAAAGAAACCCTTTAAATTTGCAAAGGTACACAAAGAAACCCTTGAATTTGCAAAGGTACACAAAGAAACCCTTGAATTTGCAAAGGTACACAAAGAAACCCTTGAATTTGCAAAGGTACACAAAGAAACCCTTGAATTAAGGTACACAAAGAAACCCTTGAATTTGCAAAGGTACACAAAGAAACCCTTGAATTTGCAAAGGTACACAAAGAAACCCTTGAATTTGCAAAGGTACACAAAGAAACCCTTGAATTTGCAAAGGTACACAAAGAAACCCTTGAATTTGCAAAGGTACACAAAGAAACCCTTGAATTTGCAAAGGTACACAAAGAAACCCTTGAATTTGCAAAGGTACACAAAGAAACCCTTGAATTTGCAAAGGTACACAAAGAAACCCTTGAATTTGCAAAGGTACACAAAGAAACCCTTGAATTTGCAAAGGTACACAAAGAAACCCTTGAATTTGCAAAGGTACACAAAGAACCCTTTGCAAAACACTCAGATTTCAATGATGTAGGTAATAATGAAATGTGAGTAATAAAAAATAGGCTTATCATAAACTTTAACAAAAGGAAAATTGGAAAGAAAAAAATAATTGAGCACAAACGATGTATGAAGTTGGTTTAAATAACCAACTTATTAACCCATAAAATACTTCTAAATATAATTTGAAGTAATAGATATAATTAAATACAGGTTTTTAATAGAGGAATACGAACCTTAAGCCTGGCTTCGGAAAGTTGCCGCCTAAAAGTGAACTTTGAAGAGGCAGAGTTCGTAAGGGTGTAGCCCACTCGATCACGCAAGTGCGTGCAACTTGCGTGATCGAGTGGGGCAGTGAGCTCAAAAATAGGATAATGTGCTCCCTGAGTGGGGTGTGGTAAGGGCGAAAAGCCGAAAAAAAGTGAACTTTAAAGAGGGGGAAGGTGCCCTATTAAAAATCAAAATTGCGGCTGTATGTAAGGAAGTTTTACTAGTTAAACCTTGTTTAAATCTATCACATAAGGGTAGTTTTTAGGTTTTAACGGGCAAAATTATAATTACATTTATATCATAGAATTGAACGTTGTTGAACAAACGATTATTCTCCTTTTGGAGTATATAGAGTTTGTAGAAAGTGGCAGAAAGAGATGTTAGTGGAAAGAGCCCAAGTCTTAAAGTATAAGTATGCAGTCATAAAAGGGAAGAAAACGGTTTAAAAATTAAAGCAATTTGCTTGAAAACAATGACATGAGGTGAGATGTTTGTTTGAATATTTTTGGAAATTTCAAAACATGCTCCTGCAAATCTGTGTTTTATGTCAGGATTGGTTATAAACCCAGATTTCCCATTCATGGGAGCTTCACCTGATAACAAAATTTCTTGCGAATGCTGCGGTCTTGGATTATTAGAAATCAAATGCCCTTATTCAGTAAGAGAAATAAAAATAGACGAGTATGCAACTACGAAATCTTCATGCTTGGAATATTGTTAACAAACGAAGAAGTATAAACTGTCCTCTAGTTACGCTTACTATTATCAAGTACAAACCCAAATGATGATCCGTGATAGAAGTTATTGTGATTTTTGTCATTTGGACACTGAATGAAGTCAAAATTGAAAGAATTTTACCTGACTGAACTTTGGGAAGAAATAATTCAAAAATGTACAAAAAATTTTTACAAGTGCATATTATTAGAATTGGTTTGTAAGCATTTTAGAAGAAATGTTCTCTATAATGGCATTAGAGAAATTCCAGTGAACTCTCTAGCCGCAATTGTAAAAATCTGGTCAATAAAAAGTATTGTTATTGCGGTAAAGGGGAAGAGGGGAGAATGATAGCTTGTGATAATGAGAACTGTGATAGAAATAGTTTCATAATAACTTTCATTACATATCTTTAAAAATTACAAAGGCCCCAAGTACAAAATATTTTCTAAAAACCAACCCAAAAACCGAGGTAGAGGTAGACCAGGAAAGAAAAAGTGATAAAACTTAATTTGTGATAATTTTTATTCCTTCCACCTTAATTGTGCAATAAAAAATTTAAAATTTGCAAAAATATACTATGAACATCTTAAATCTAATCAAATGGTACTACAGAATTGATGGAAGGCAAGTATAATAAACGGTCCTCGTTTCATTTGATTGTATTTTTTGAAGTCTTCATAAAAATTTATATTTTCTATGGTTAGATCAGTTTGAATTTCGGCAGTTTTGTATGTATTATTGCTTGTCTGACTCGATGCCTCCACCATTTTAACATTAGCTTGAACAGATGCATTTAAAAAAAGTGGTACGCATTGACAAGCAACTTCAGTTCTTCCAGAATCTTCAATTCTGTCTTCAAGAATGCTTATTTCCATAATCACAGAATCATCTAGACTGTCTACCGTTAACACAGAATCATCTTGACTATCTTCCGTTAACACAGAAACGAAGAGATCATTTCCCAATGATGACATTGAGATCGCATTTTCACTTTTTGATTCCAATTCTCTCTTCTTCTCAGAACGCTCTAAATACCGATTATGTAAATCTAGTCTAGATTTTGGAGATCTTAAGCTTTGCACACTTCTATATCCCAGGAAAAGTGATGGAACCCAATCAGGGTGCGTCTCATCCTCCAAATTTGATGGTTTTCCTAAATTAAAATACATTGCATTAATGAAAAAATTTTAAAACTTGTACCATTTCTTTAATTTTAGTATTTCTTACCTGAAATAAAATGACGACTACATATTCTATGCCATTTCTGTATTAGATCAAAAGTTGAAAATTTTTTTTCAAGATGAAGGGCGTTAACCCAAGCCTGCCTTCTTTTACGCGAAAGTTCTTCAATATAAGGCCCATATTTCTTATTTACACAAGGAAAACAGTAAAACGAAATCCCCTTATCTTTTTCCGTGCGACTTTTACACTTAAAAACTGAACAATAAACCATTTTTAACTAAAATATTAATTAAAATTGCTAAGCCTGTGCCACTCTATGAGGATTTTAAAGGAAAACTCATTTGTCGTCTGCTACGTCAGACTCACTCAGAATCTGGCAGCCCGAAACCGGAAATAAGCACAGGACAGTGGACATTGTCCAATAAAATTTTAAAATGTCCCATAACTTTTTTTTAAACTATGGACAGTTTGACCAATGAGTATCCCGAAATTTTGATATCTTGACTATGGAGAAGCGAGAATATTTTGGCACGCACACTCCAGTTACAATGTCCTATAAATTTTCGAGTCAAATAGGGGGTCACTGGACACACGTCCTATAAGAAATATTTCTTATTTCCAACCCTGACTGCAAACCAGCAAAAACAATTTTGATTGGTCGGTTACGAAAGTTCTAAAGACCACCACTAACCTAGCTAGCGCTGAAGACGAATTATTGGGGGCAGCACTGTAGAGCGTCTTTTTTCAAAAAAATTAATAATCATAACTGTCAAAAAATATAAATTTAATAAACCAAAACTTTTTAAAATGTATTAAACCAAAAATATTTAAAAATGTAATAAAACAAAAAATATTTAAAATGTAACAAAATAAACATTAATAAAACTTGTTAAAAGTGTTTGAGATAAATTATAAATCTGGGGTCCATTAGTTAACAAAATAAGGTGTGCTGTCATTACTTTCCTTGGAAAATCACTGTTAACGACAGTGCTTTTTCTTATGTTTAATAGTTTGCAAGGTATAAAAAGATGTTACGTTGGCGAGAAATATGTGGATATCTTCTGTAGAAAGCGTGGTTTTTCATAAAGCCTTACCTAATTTAAGATTTTAATCATTTGGGTAGAATTATTAGTTCAAAATATTCCTAAATCCAATTACAGTCAAAGCTTCCTGACATTTAAAATGTAGTTTGGTCTAAAAGCTATAAGGAGCTAACAACTGGCTAGGGGGAACAGATAGTCTGACGTCACACAGCCCCTCTCTGGTTGGAATTTTTGCGAGTAGAATACTGTTTCCAACCGTTAGGGGGGATGAAACTCCAGTAAGAGATAGAAGGGTGTGACGTTTCAGGGTCAGAACTGTTAGCTCCCTATTGTCTCCGTCATGAGTTCCCATATCAGAAGGGGAAAAGAAGTATTATATTCTTCCCCATAATATTTATCAAATTATTATTAATTTATTAATTTCTTTATCAACTTGCGTTAATCATTTCCTTCCTAACATAACTAATTAAAAGATTATTAATTTCTTTATCAACTTGCGTAAATCATTTCCTTCCTAACATAACTAATTAAAAGATTATTAATTTCTTTATCATCAACTTGCGTTAATCATTTCCTTCCTAACATAACTAATTAAAAGATTATTAATTTCTTTATCAACTTGCGTTAATCATTTCCTTCCTAACATAACTAATTAAAAGATTATTAATTTCTTTATCAACTTGCGTAAATCATTTCCTTCCTAACATAACTAATTAAAAGATTATTAATTTCTTTATGAACTTGCGTAAATCATTTCCTTCCTAACATAACTAATTAAAAGATTATTAATTTCTTTATCATCAACTTGCGTAAATCATTTCCAATCAAAAGATTATTAATTTCTTTATCAACTTGCGTAAATCATTTCCTTTCTAACATAATTAATCAAAAGATTATTAATTTCTTTATCAACTTGCGTTAATCATTTCCATCTATTATTATTATTATTAGTTCCAAACCATTGTTTGTTGGATGGCTCACTAATAGTGGTTTTGTTCGAAACTGAGCTTCATTCATGAAATATTACATATAACCACAATTAATATAACTTGTTAAAAGTGTGTTTGAGTTAAATTATAAATATGTAAACTATTAATTAAGAAAATAAGGTTTGCTGTCAATACTTTCCAGAAAATCACCGTTAATGGCAATAGTATTTATTGTATTTAATAGTTTACAAGGTAAACAAACGTGTTACGTTGGTGAGGAATATGTGTATAAATCTTCTGTAGTGAGCGTTGTTTTTCATAAAGCATTACCAAATGAAACATTTTAATCATTTAGGTAGAATACAAGGTTTTAATTAATACAATGGAACCCTGATTTGAGTAAATAAATAACGGCATTTTTAACTATCACTACTGTTACCTATGCTTACGAAATAAATAAAGCATAAATTCATAGCATAATACAAAGCAGACTTCGAAGACAGAGCATATATGAGGAAACCAGGATGGGAAATAAGATTGACGGGCCTGGTGCACTATGGCTATTGTTTTGACCAAGGCTTAGAGAAATTAATTCACCATGGCTGCCAGGCTGCGCACCACGATTAGAAGCATTAAAGGGGCTGAAGCGACCAAGGCTTAGCGCAATTTCACGGGTTTCACCGCCTTAAAAAAAGTGGCAAGTTTAGAAACAGATTGTGGGACAATAGAAAGGTGGAAAATTATGAAATTAGGCTTATATTAAAACTTGAAACCTACTTTATATTATATTTAAAATCTATCCATCAGCAAATCCTCAAAAAATATGAAAATGACAACGATAAAGGACCCACTCTCAAATTTTTTCCCCTTAAAAAAATGGCGACCACAAACGGGGTATTTGTCACGGCGGCAATATTAAAGCAGTCTTATCTCACTACCGATAGGGCATTTCAACCAAAAGGCATTAAGAAAAAACAATCGGATTAATATGACGCAACTAAACGCAAAAAAAGGCCAATTTTGGTCGCGCTGCAATTTTCTAGTAAATCAGTCTATCCATGCTTAAATAACGCAGATTGGGGTAATTTTGAAAATTTAAAATTAAACATACTTAAACTTAAAATTAATCAATGAAAGCTGGAAAGCACAAATACTAAATATGAGGCTTTCATTTGAAACCGTTTTCAAATCAAACAAACGTATAGTTATTTCATGACGGCTTCCACAAAAAGGCTATCTGTTAAATTTTTCCCATGTTATTTCTATGGAAAATTTCATGATTTTCATCAAAATATCGTAAAATTTTTATGGAAATGAAAACCACCCTTAGCAACTTTATTTTTTATAAGAAAAACTAATGGATGGATCTTTTTGAAATTTTAACCACATATTTAGGTCCCGAATTGTAGTTCTGTGGAATTTTTTCAAAGCAGTTAATACGATACAAAAAAAGTTATAACCAATCAAAAAACCATCCTTATACATTAAAGTCGGTATGAGGTCTTATCTAAGAGAGCTATCGCTCTCCTAGAAATGTTCCAGGCCGTACCGTCGCAAACCATTCTGTAAAATGTTCCAGGCCGTACCGTCGCAGACCATTCTGTAAAATGTTCCAGGCCGTACCGTCGCAGACCATTCTGTAAAATGTTCCAGGCCGTACCGTCGCAGACCATTCTGAAAAATGTTCCAGGCCGTACCGTCGCAGACCATTCTGAAAAATGTTCCAGGCCGTACCGTCGCAGACCATTCTGAAAAATGTTCCAGGCCGTACCGTCGCAGACCATTCTGTAAAATGTTCCAGGCCGTACCGTCGCAGACCATTCTGTAAAATGTTCCAGGCCGTACCGTCGCAGACCATTGTGAAAAATGTTCCAGGCCGTACCGTAGCAGACCATTCTGTAAAATGTTCCAGGCCGTACCGTCGCAGACCATTCTGTAAAATGTTCCAGGCCGTACCGTCGCAGACCATTCTGTAAAATGTTCCAGGCCGTACCGTCGCAGACCATTCTGTAAAATGTTCCAGGCCGTACCGTCGCAGACCATTGTGAAAAATGTTCCAGGCCGTACCGTCGCAGACCATTCTGTAAAATGTTCCAGGCCGTACCGTCGCAGACCATTCTGTAAAATGTTCCAGGCCGTACCGTCGCAGACCATTGTGAAAAATGTTCCAGGCCGTACCGTAGCAGACCATTCTGTAAAATGTTCCAGGCCGTACCGTCGCAGACCATTCTGTAAAATGTTCCAGGCCGTACCGTCGCAGACCATTCTGTAAAATGTTCCAGGCCGTACCGTCGCAGACCATTCTGTAAAATGTTCCAGGCCGTACCGTCGCAGACCATTCTGAAAAATGTTCCAGGCCGTACCGTCGCAGACCATTCTGAAAAATGTTCCAGGCCGTACCGTCGCAGACCATTCTGTAAAATGTTCCAGGCCGTACCGTCGCAGACCATTCTGTAAAATGTTCCAGGCCGTACCGTCGCAGACCATTCTGTAAAATGTTCCAGGCCGTACCGTCGCAGACCATTGTGAAAAATGTTCCAGGCCGTACCGTAGCAGACCATTCTGTAAAATGTTCCAGGCCGTACCGTCGCAGACCATTCTGTAAAATGTTCCAGGCCGTACCGTCGCAGACCATTCTGAAAAATGTTCCAGGCCGTACCGTCGCAGACCATTGTGAAAAATGTTCCAGGCCGTACCGTCGCAGACCATTGTGAAAAATGTTCCAGGCCGTACCGTAGCAGACCATTCTGTAAAATGTTCCAGGCCGTACCGTCGCAGACCATTGTGAAAAATGTTCCAGGCCGTACCGTAGCAGACCATTCTGTAAAATGTTCCAGGCCGTACCGTCGCAGACCATTCTGTAAAATGTTCCAGGCCGTACCGTCGCAGACCATTCTGTAAAATGTTCCAGGCCGTACCGTCGCAGACCATTCTGAAAAATGTTCCAGGCCGTACCGTCGCAGACCATTCTGAAAAATGTTCCAGGCCGTACCGTCGCAGACCATTCTGTAAAATGTTCCAGGCCGTACCGTCGCAGACCATTCTGTAAAATGTTCCAGGCCGTACCGTCGCAGACCATTCTGTAAAATGTTCCAGGCCGTACCGTCGCAGACCATTGTGAAAAATGTTCCAGGCCGTACCGTAGCAGACCATTCTGTAAAATGTTCCAGGCCGTACCGTCGCAGACCATTCTGTAAAATGTTCCAGGCCGTACCGTCGCAGACCATTCTGTAAAATGTTCCAGGCCGTACCGTCGCAGACCATTCTGTAAAATGTTCCAGGCCGTACCGTCGCAGACCATTCTGAAAAATGTTCCAGGCCGTACCGTCGCAGACCATTCTGAAAAATGTTCCAGGCCGTACCGTCGCAGACCATTCTGTAAAATGTTCCAGGCCGTACCGTCGCAGACCATTCTGTAAAATGCTCCAGGCCGTACCGTCGCAGACCATTCTGTAAAATGCTCCAGGCCGTACCGTCGCAGACCATTCTGTAAAATGTTCCAGGCCGTACCGTCGCAGACCATTCTGTAAAATGTTCCAGGCCGTACCGTCGCAGACCATTAAACAAAATGTCCCAGACCGTACTATAGCAGACTATTAAATAAAATGTCCCAGACCGTACTATAGCAGACTATTAAATAAAATGTTCCAGGCCGTACCGTAGCAGACCATTAAACAAAATGTCCCAGGCCGTACCGTAGCAGACCATTAAACAAAATGTCCCAGGCCGTACCGTCGCAGACCATTCTGTAAAATGTTCCAGGCCGTACTATCGCAGACCATTAAACAAAATGTCCCAGACCGTACTATAGCAGACTATTAAATAAAATGTTCCAGGCCGTACTGTCGCAGACCATTAAATAAAATGTTCCAGGCCGTACTGTAGCAGACCATTAAACAAAATGTCCCAGACCGTACTGTCGCAGACCATTAAATAAAATGTTCCAGGCCGTACTGTAGCAGACCATTAAACAAAATGTCCCAGACCGTACTGTCGCAGACCATTAAATAAAATGTTCCAGGCCGTACT
Source organism: Phalangium opilio (assembly GCF_054372755.1). Classification (NCBI taxonomy): domain Eukaryota; kingdom Metazoa; phylum Arthropoda; class Arachnida; order Opiliones; family Phalangiidae; genus Phalangium; species Phalangium opilio. The sequence goes on from NW_028324226.1 coordinate 5,909,721, forward strand.
GTCGCCGACCATTAAATAAAATGTTCCAGGCCGTACTGTAGCAGACCATTAAACAAAATGTCCCAGGCCGTACTGTAGCAGACTATTAAACAAAATGTTCCAGGCCGTACTGTAGCAGACCATTAAACAAAATGTCCCAGGCCGTACTGTAGCAGACCATTAAACAAAATGTCCCAGGCCGTACTGTAGCAGACCATTAAACAAAATGTCCCAGGCCGTACTGTAGCAGACCATTAAACAAAATGTCCCAGGCCGTACTGTAGCAGACCATTAAACAAAATGTCCCAGGCCGTACTGTAGCAGACCATTAAACAAAATGTCCCAGGCCGTACTGTAGCAGACCATTAAACAAAATGTCCCAGGCCGTACTGTAGCAGACCATTCAACAAAATGTTCCAGGTCGTACTGTAGCAGATAATGCTTAAAAATGTTACAGGCCGTACTGTCACAGATAATGCTTAAAAATGTTACAGGCCGTACTGTCACAGATAATGCTTAAAAATGTTACAGGCCGTACTGTCACAGAACTTACTCTCGCAGACGATTCTAAATATTCTTAAGGTTACCCTAAATGTTTATAGGACATTCTAAAGCTGTGAGAGGCCAGGTCGTTTAATAGTCTACGTTGACACTGATAGGTCTGAAAATCGCGACATAACTTGTTAGATTTCGAGTTCATCGAGCCTGAAAACATCACAAGACGTTAAAACCACTAAACCAACTTGCTTACACAAAGAGCAAAAAAATGGTCTCTCATCTTTTTCCATTTACCAAAAAACGTCATCTGTGGGACGTAAATTTCGAATAAACTCCGCGTTCTTCCTTGGCACCCGAAGGCTTATCCAAACGGATAAGAAGAAGAAAAAAATCTCCAGAACTGATGGCAATATTTTTCTACTCTAAGAACCCCCATTCCCTTCCAAGTGAGTTGCGTTGTTTTCTAAGATAGCGATTCATTTATGAACACAACCCAATCAACCATGAATATGGAACTGCCAATAAAAGATACTATCAAATCGATTATGGAGTCACGACTCACTAACAATTGATTTCGATAAATATTACGAGTTGCTCTTGTCCATTATATTAACGTCATAGTCTTGATAGGGGGTTAGAAGTTGCCATTGTACTTAGTCCCACACACCTGCTAGGCACAATGGACTCGGGACTGATCAATTTTCTTTATCTTGGACATTAATGCAATAAGACTTATAGATCAATACCAAAATCAAATTATGTAACGAATGAATCTCAGATTTCCTGAACGTAGATTATGGATTACGTGTAACAATTTCAGCCTTGTGATTCAGTCAGTCACAGATAACCGAATTTAGAAAGAACAAAAACTGAAGTACAGTACTCTTTTCAAATGTATTGCCACAGGTTTGGCAACCCATATTTAAGTTGAAATTGAGGGCAGACGATAATAATCCTCTCTGACAACAGAACATTGCATAAATTCCTCCAGAGAAGCAAACACCACAGGGGTGGAGTCTTGGGTAAATTCCCTCTCGCCAAGAAGCTAGCCTATTGCGTGTAGTGAACTCGGGCTCCGTTTGACGTTGCCTTCTGGCGCGAGGGAAATTACCTAGGAGGGTGGTCTCCGCCTGTGGGTTGGTTTATCCTCAAGTGATTAATGGATTTCCCTATGGCTAGCTAAATATTCTGGGTAGAATAGTATATATTCAGGTAGAACGTGTTATGAAATAGGATATTTTGGCTTTGGGGGGCTAAAGAATAACGTGAATTCGTGCGGATCGATTTCAGATTTCTTTTCCCGACTTGGGTTTCCCTTTAGTGTTAGCAGGGATCGTTCTGTTGGTATCATAGCGGTTCAACCGCTAAATTGCCTGTCCTCTCCAGAAAAACCGATCTTAGGTAAACATAGTGCCTGTCCCTTGCCACTAGAGCCTAGATAAAATATGATCTCGTTCGTCCACACTTTCATTTCCTTTTCTACTACAATTTCCCAAGAAAATATCCACAATCCCTCGCTATTCTTATACTATAGAATAAATATTTCACAATTTAAAGCACTCTAGAAACTTTTATCATTAAAATGACGAAATATTTTGGTAAATAATCCATTAAGTTCCCTCTAGGTATTTATTTGGGATTTAAAACTATTTTGGGGCTAGCTGGTTACTGAGAGCTTGTCATGAAGTGACGTAGGTCATAGATTCTCGTAAAGCAACGTCTGGTGAGGCGCTGTCAAAGGCTTAGTACAGACTATATAGTTAGACTAGCTGTTACCCGCGGCGTCGCTCGCGTGTAATAAGAACTTCCATCAAAATGATATAATGAATTGGTAGATTTTACCGATGACTAATATTTTTGTAGCACCCTAGGAGCGAAGGCACTCGGTGTTGCCCGTCAGCCCTTCGGGACATTTTTTATTACTTTTCACGCGGACATTATTCCATAAAGAAGGGTTTTTAAGTTTTTGGCCGCCATTTAAAAAGATGGCAACAAATCGAACCCAAAAGATCACTCAGCCCGTCCATAGGTTAAAGGAAACCACTGTACTAAATATTTGCGAAATCGGTTGAAAGTGAAACGCGCAGACTTTGTTGCATAGAGAAGATTTTTTTTACAATTCTGGGCGCCATTTTTTAAGATGGCGGCGGATTGGAAATGAGGTGCATTAGTAAAATCACTACTGCGAAACGTGCTGCCAAAATAGTCTTCTTAACTTGTGTCACCCTCTCCTTCAAAACAGTCTGGGAAATAGCACACTTCCTCTTATCCAAAACCAGTTTATTAATTGCTTGGACTAGTTTTTTAGTTCAAAAAGTGGGGTTACTGGTCCTCGGGACCAGTTTATTAATTGCAAATTTATAGGAGAACAAAAGCTGGGACCACTCCGGAGACCAGTTTATTATTTAGGACACTAGGGGGGTCACTGGTCCCAAGGACTAGTTTAAAAAATATCCTTATTTCCCAGACTGCTTCAAAATACGTACTCTGTAGTCTGCAAGAAAACTAAGTCGCTAGTATCTTCTTTAACATTACACATGCGTACGTGGGTTCAATTTAAAACAATCATTATTTTGTACCTACTTTCAAGTAAAACAGTAAAACCTTATGTATTGAACTTTCCCTTTAAAATAAACTAGGTCAACTAAGTTATAGTGTTGACTTCAACACTATAAGTATAGACTTCAAAGGAATTTATTAATAAACAATAATATATATATATTGATTTATGTTGAAGATTTTCAAATTTGTTATAGCTTTACTTCCGGAATGGAACTTCGCTTGGAAAATATTTGCTTTACATAAACTAATGTTCTCTCTAATAAAACCCAAGAAAAAACTTTTGCATAACTTCACTACAAATCACCCTGGTCGAAGGGGAAGGATACGTGTTACACCAAAAAAAGTTAAACTTCAACGGCCTATAGTATAAACAATAAGTGATATCTAGTTTATTATGGAGAAGGTATAAGTTGCCTAAATATTAGCGTGCCATAGTCATAGTCCCCCATTCAAAATACAATGGGGGACGTAAAAGGAGGCTTAGCTATTTCGCCTCTCCTCAGTCGGAGAATACGTAATTTTCGTCAATTCTCTACTTAAGAAAATTTAATTAATTATGGCACTTCTTTATTCAGGATAAAAATTATATATATCCCAAAACAATATTTATATTTTCATAGCTTCGACGATCGTATGGGTTACCCCTGTATGTCGGTTTCTCCCTGAACATTGAAGCACGGCAGAGACAACATTTCTACAGGCGCCTATGAGAAACTAAGGTATAAAGTTCACCCGAAATGTTGGCTTTTCCCTTATAGCATTTTTTGCAGTAGTATAACATTTATATAGGCTTTCAAGGCACGCTAATGCATATTTTTAACCGTTGGTTTTAATGGAATGCGTAACAGGTCTTTGTCTAATGGGAAACTAATGGAACATTAAATAAAATGATTTTAAGATAGTAATCTAACCGAAAAAGGGTACATACAAGTCTTTCTAATTTCGTTAAGATTAAATTTTACAATAACCTGTTCGTGTGTAGAAAAACTTAACTGAAAAATAAGCACGTTTTTCGTGACCACTTTTAAAATCTTCCCTGACGTTTAATTACGATACTCCATGACCTTTTTAGGCCCAATTGTCATTATTATTCATTATTCTACATAAACTTAAACAATTGCGTTTAAATCGCATTTTTTAATAAATGGGTCCGTTTCTCAAGTGATGTCTGGGGTAAAAGGGGGATGGGCCAAACAACGCATTAAAAACGTCACTTATCACGCCACGAGAAGATTACATGTTGCACACCTTTATCCCCCTACAGTAGGAATTATACTGTTTGCAGCATTGCTCATTCGAGAGAGTAGTGTATGCGTACTGTCTTTTTGTATGCGGCCCTGCTGACTCTCTGCTGGGCTTAATTAGAATAACAAAATAAGAGATTTAAGCTAATTATATTAAAACTTGATAGAAGAGTGATAGAAACTATTATTTTCCAGGACACTAATTTGATTGAAAATGTAACTTCTAATACAAAAAGTAACTTTGAGATCGTGTCAACCTTCACAAAGACAAGGCTTAAGCAAGTATGAAACTTTGGGCATAAATTTATTAAAAATGACTTTGTAAATAAAACGCCTCGCGGTTAAATCAATATCCTTAAGCTATTTGAGTGATTGGTAAAATAATTAGCTTCTAAAACTAAAAAAAAAATATCATTCAACGGCTCGACCTTGAACTTTATAGATGCAACCGTGTTTTACAGAAACCTGTTGTTTTTGTTTTCATAGCAACAGCATTTTCGGAAGCTACTGTGGGAGTTTCTCTAAGCAAGAAGTGATATCTAGTTTACTAGGGAGAAGGTATAAGATGCCTAAGTATTCGCGCGCCATAGTACCAGTCCCCGTTTCAAAAAAAAGGGGGGACGTAAAAGGAGGCCGGGCTATTTCGTCTCTCCTCAGTCCGAAAATACGTAATTTTCGTCATTCGCGTCGCGCTGACGTGAGTTTTCAAGAACCAATGAGATTCTGGTTATAATTTAGAGACGGGGATTTACTCCGGACTGGATATAAAGCTGGAAATGTGGCGAATTTATACCTTCTCCCTAATAAACTAGATATCACTTCTTGCTCTAAGCCAATCAGGCGATTGGAAAATAGATCTCCGCGTACAGCGAGAGTAGGCCTTTACCCTCTTTTACCCCACACATCGTATGGCTTTAGGCCCATTCCAAGAAGGGGTATGGATTCCTTGTTTTGAGTATAATACACTGAGAACAAATTAAAAATGCAAGAACTGCAACTGCCTTAAATTTTCAATTTAAAAAACGCTGAAATTAATCCTCAAATCTCTTAGAAAAAAAAAAATAAAACTCCAGAAAAAGAAAGTACCCAGGCATCAAATTACGAGCATGCAAAAATATATTTACGATGGTTTTTCTGTGGTCATACACAGACGGCCAATTAATTTCAAGAATAAAAACTTCAGAGCGAAAAAAAGGCTCTGTGTCTTTTCCCATAGCGGGCAAGCAGAAGGAAGACAAGATGAGCTTTTCGTGTCACACAGCACGGGCTAAATTCTTTGGTGGTATATACCTTTTGATCCACTCATTTCTTTTTTAAGGATAAAGGGGTTTGCGACCTCCCAATATTCACTAGAAGTATCTAAAAATAGCCTCTTCCCCCATTGCGAGCGAACGAGCGCTCCACCCATTTGAGTTGGACTAACGAGCCTTTGCTCGTGTGATCCCCTCGGGACGCGTTATAAAGGCCCAAAAAGTGAATCCCATTCTTTCATACTCTAACCCTCACCCTATCCTATTTTTCTTTCAGAATCTTAAGGCTTAGAGCCGCGTGATTATACCCACGAGAAGGAAACACATCCTCCCTTTTGCAAGGTGTCAATATTCACTCAAAGTAATATCTTGAGAATGCGTCAAATTATGTTTTGAAACTAATTAGCAAAAACGTGGTGAAATAGACTTTTTTCTAGAGAGTAGCAGGGCCGGAAATAACCACAGGACACAGGACATTGTCCAATAAAATTTTAAAATGTCCCATAACGTTTTTAAAAACTAAGTTGACCAATAAAGTTTTGAAAGCTTGACTATGAAGATGTGACATTATTTTTGCGCACTCCAGTGAATAATGTCCGATAATTTTTCCAGTCAAAGGGGCCGTCACTGGACGTATGTCCTATAAGAATTTTTTCTTATTTCCGGTCCTGGTGAGTAGCCGCATTATAGTCTGGCTTAAACGGAACATTGATGGGTATGTTTACAACAAAGACGTTAGGTTGGGATTCAAAGTTACCAGTCCCGCACCGAAGTCGATGTTTGAGGCCATATCTAACGTCTTGTTTGTTGTCAACATACCCATCAATGTTCAGTCTTAAGGGAACAATGTGGAAAAACACCTTATTTTAACCCCGGTTTTTATAAAAAAAATGGTATATTCCGATGGGTATGTCACTCGCGTAATCCGGTGTATATTATACGTTGAATTTGCAATTGAACTTTTCGAGGTAAACAAAGGGGTTAGGCAACCCTAAATATCGGGTCATACAAGGTAGTTGATACATTGTCATCCGTCTTTGCGCTCTCTCATGATACAAAAATACTACAGCGCAGGCGCTAAAGAGCGAGATGGAAGGCGAAATTTTACCCCTTTTCGAAATGGTATACTTTTAGGAGAAATAGCTTCTTTTTATTAAGACACAGGGGGACATCCTCGACGTTACATCGAAATGTTCTATACAAAGGTCTGAAAAAACATTGAAAAGATTTCTTTACATCTCTTGTAACATCACAGTAATGACGCTTAAATAGCATTGCCTTTCAGTTGCTTACTTAAATTTAAGGGATCATCCGTAAAACATAACTTTAATGGTGGCCATAATCGTAAATTACACTCCAATCATAACTTGTAAACGGTAACCATGGGGCAAAATGTCATAGAACAGTTTCTACTCAAAACCGTCCATAGAACATACTGTACTTCGATACTAACACCCTTTTTTACAGACGATGCATAATAATACTTCAGCAACTTTAATCATAAGTTTATAAGCTATGTTTCATAAGTATGACACTTCCTATACATCGAAATGCTAGAGACTTAATGAGAGCTAGCTCGAGAACGACAAGCGAGAATTTCAGACCACACGCGGTTTTGCAGTCCATATCCCTATTTAGCCTTTGATAGCGCCTCACCAGGCGTCGCTTTACGAGAATCTTTGACGTTTTACCTACGTCACTTCGAAGCAAGCTCTCAGTAACCAGTGCCAAACTTATGGAACATAGCTTATGAACTTATGCTTTAATTAATAACGTATCTACCTCATCAGCGAATTTAGGAAGTGTATATGGGCTCTTTAGCAAGTAAAAAAGCGCGTGATTTGTTGTTCATAGCTTATCCTACGCCTTATGCACTACTTTTTTATTCCCAGATATAAATTACCCTTTCTTTTTTCTTTCCTACGCGCCGCCTTTCGGGATATCGAATGAAACGCGGTGCGGCGTGAAGAAAAATAGATAAAAACCAGAATCCCTCAGTTGCCGCCAACAATTTTTTCCCTCCAACTGAGTCAGTCTAATTAAAATATAAGAAAAGAAATAAAACTTTCTTTCGCTAAGAGTAAGAAAAAACATGTTTATATATTGCGCAAGGTAAACTTTAGGGCGGAGATTTTTTTTCCAAACGGTAACGGTTAAAGATGTGGGAAGGACGGATGAAATCCGATCGATTCGTGGGGATTTAGAAGCTTCCTTTTCCAGGATTTTATAAAAGCAAAAGGATAAAAAAAGATATTGTGAAACCTACATAAAACTAATACTCTGATTTTCTTTTGCTATTTTGTAGGGTGAACACGTGAACATGAAGCAAGGAGAAATATCTATTGCGAAATGGCTGGAACTGGCATTTTTATTTTTAATATTTAATATTAAAAATTATTATCACAATTTTGCTAGCGACATTGATTGCAACAAAAATGCTTCGATAGCTTACCGTCCTTAAAATACCAGTGTTTTAACTAATTCCTATTTATATTACCGTAATTTAACTATGGTAAATTACCATTTATGTTTGTCAATATTTTTGGCTCCCAAAATCTAAACGTAAAACGCTAAATTACTAGTATAACCAGAAGTAGGATGAGACTAGAAGTAAAGAGCTCTAGCATTGGTAATAGATCCAGGCACTAGTTAACAAATTTAATGATTTTATGCCGTTTCCATCGCGCCTACACTAGATAGAAAAAATTGGACGAGTTCCAAAAAACTTCCTATCCCCTTACCCTCATCCTAAAGCCGCGGAACACGGACGCGGGTGTTTGAATCTAGTTCGGCCGTCTACCACCGCGAGCGTCTTACGTTTTGGAGGGAAAACTCAGAAAATGCTACCAGAGGGCCAACCGTTATTGTGTTATCAAGATTATTCACTTTCGCTAAGTGAAGAATTTGGTTACCTCAATACTTCTAGTCCCTTATCCTACTTCTGGTATAACTTAATACCTTTCTATCTATAAATATTTTGACTTCCTTTCTTTGAACTTTTAAAGCCAAAATTAGCCACTGTCAAATTCAAATTAAATTCTACTCTCCTTAAAGGAAGTGAAGAAATAAAACTAAGCTTATTTGAACCACGCCTTTCCTCAGTCACGTGGTGCCTATGACGCAATTCAAACAAATTTTACCCACCCGCCGATGTTCTTTTACCGTCCCTTCTAAACTAGAATCTTTTGTACTTTCACACACAAAATAAATCTGAATTGTTTTACATTTGCTTAACCTTTTCGGAAAATTTTCAATATTCCTGAATGTTGATGTACACCGTTAAACGATATGGCATGATTTAACACTTTTACAGATGTTTCGCCACTTTTGCAATGCATCACCAGAAGGCAGAGGCCAGAAGCACCTTTTTTGAAGCCAGAGTTGACATTCCATGGTGAATTTTACTGAACCTTGATGAGGGTGGCTTTATGGCGAAAAAATACAATTTACAAGTGTGCAAGGCAGCTTTTTGGTTTCTTACTATAGGGGCACAGCAGTACAGAAGAAATCCCTCCTACTAAAAGTCATACTCCTGCTCGCCCAATCAGCATTACTCCCCCACTAGCCTTCCACTTAATAAAATCCTCCACCATGTAGATGTAAAAGGAAGGAACCTTCTTCAAATCCAGCCCTTATGATGGCTTTTATCCAAAGGTTTTTGGTTCGAATAATCCTAGAAATTTTTGGAAACGTCGTTCAGAAAAGTAACCACCAAAACATCCTGACAGGATAGTGCCCGTAAATTTTGAACTTCACTCCGTTTTACTCGGTTCCCTGCTCAAATGCGCCAACAACTTACGCTCGACTACCTAAATCGCATAACTAAGTTCCAATCGATGTTGGTTTGTAGCCTAACACTAAACTTGTTTACACCCAGCTGAACTTAATTAAAAATCTGGTACGGAAAAGTTATAAAATAAGGTTATATCTTCGGGGTAAGTAAAAATATATTTAGCGAGGTAACCTTTCGGACTAGTGTTGCACCTTAAAGAAGAGAGGGACGGAGTGATAACCTCCATACCTGTAACGTTGCCTCTGTATCCCCACCTGCGGAACGGCACCGAAGTTCTCCCAGCATCCTCAGCGTTTAGGTAGGGTCGTACAGTACAGTATCGTAAAGAACGCCCCTCTGTCCTAAAAATAGAAGCTAGTCCTCATACAAATACAATGCGTCAACGTTGCATCTGTACTCCCACCTAGGGCACCGAAGTCCTCCCAGCATCCTCAGCGTTTAGGTAGGGTCGTACAGTACGATATCGTAAAGAACGCCCTCTCTGTCTTAAAAATAGAAGCTAGTTCTCATACAAATACAATGTCGCTAGGAGGCAGCACTTAACAATCGTCAACCGAAGGGTAGGGGCGTGCGCGAGGTACACTGGGAGAGTTTCAGTGCTGCAGGTCGCCCATAATAATTACCGCTCCATTTTACCTCATTTCTCCCTGGATGCGCTAACGTTAGACAGTGGAATAGAGGAAGGATGTATTTGGATCGATGAAAACGGATTGCGGTATATAAGAAATTTCTCACCGCCATTTCCCCAAATCCTAGCTTTCCTCCGAGGGGGAATTCCCGCGGGGGCGGGATGTTCTTTCCGCGTCAAATCCCTTCTCCAATTGATAAGGGTGGGTTTCCCGCCTAAAAAGGCAGAAAGGGAAAGGAAAGCTTTGGTGGATTTTCTATCGCTCTGGCAGCTGTTACTCCTCTTATCCTTAAAGTAGAAGCGCAACATGACTACAGAGCTATCTCAGTTGTGACGTCAGTGCCTATGTGAAATGTCATAGGCTTAGCTTTGGCAGTGGGTGGCCATGTTTGGTACCGCTTCGGTTCAATGGGCAAAGAGAATGGGTGACGCCACACTAAGGCTTCCGAGGTAACTCAATTCATTGCCTTACAGGGCTACCATGAAGGCATCGGCGAATGGGTAAAAATTGTTTTAAATACGTCAGAGGCACGTGACCGAGGAGAGGCGTGATTCAAAGAAACTTCGTTAGTTTTATTTCGAAAACTAGCACTTCGGGGAATTGGCGCTTCAATCTCGCGAAAAACAAGGACTTGGTGTCCAGTCCCACACCATTTGGACACTTTGTATAATGGCGTCACACGGTGCCTATGACGTATTTTCAATAAATTTATACCCACCGTCGCAACGTTCTTTGGAGTCCCTTTATGATGCAAAAAATGTTTTACTTCTATCCCCACGGGAAATTTCTTAAATTCTCCAATTACGAAAATTTAATTAAGTATATAATAAGTTTTAATTCGGGATACAAATCATATATATCCCAAAGCCATACTTTATATTTTACAGTTTTATCAATAGTACGGGTTACCGCTGTATGTTGATTTCTCCCTGAACATCGGAGTGTGGCAGGGACAACATTTCTACAGGCGCCTATAGAACACATCCTTATGGTGTGTCCGGTCCTTACTCCCGCGAGGGCTTTGTACCAGAATTTTGGAATCCAGCCCTTGAGGATAGGCTGGCTCTTGGGGGTGATTTTGCGAATGGCGTCATTGAGGTCACCAAATTGGTTTTAAGTCGGTGGGCATCCTTACGCCTCCAGAGCTCTTCGTGATCCGTTCTGCCTCTCACCAGTATTTAGGTTATTTGTTTGTTTCATATTTTGCGGCTGTATCATTTTGTATGTTTATGTATATTCCATTAATTTTATTATTGTGACGTGATTCTTTGTCCTTAGCCAATTTGGTTTCGATATTGATATTGATATTGTTATTGTCGGTATATTTGCTTTTTACAAATTTTGTATATATTTTTTGGACCTGTGAACCCCTTGTGGGTTCCTCCCTGATTCAAAAGGGATTTTTAGGTCAATAAAACATTCATTCATATGAGAAACTAAGGTATAAAGTTCACCCTAAATGTTGGCTTTCCCCTATTGTATGAAGTAGTATAACATTTATATAGGCTTCCAAAGCACGCTAATGCATATTTTTAACCGTTGGTTTTAATGGAATGCGTAACAGGTCTTTGCCTAATGGGAAACTAATGGAACATTAAATAAATGATTTTACGATGCAAATCTAACCGAAAAAAAGCTACGCTTTCTAATTTCGTTAAGGATGAATTTCACAATAACCTGTTGGTATATAGAAAAATTAACTTAAAAACAAGCAGGGTTACCACGAAATTTTCAGAAACAAATTCTTTGCATCTTGGCGTCACGTGGCACCTGTGGCGTATTTGATATAATTTTTACCCATTCACTAACGCCTTCTTTAAGGTACCTTTTAAAGATCCGTGACATGGAAAATTGCATAAACATTTTGGCGGGGAAAAACTTATGTTACACGCTTCGAAATGGAATGCGTATTTTTCATCAATGTAAAATTTAGAACCATCTTATAGTTTTTTGTCGGATTTACTCAGTGGAGCATAGGAGTTAGGCCTCTCCGTGAATCAGATTGCTATGGGGACTGGATTCGAAACCCTAGCCCTCTGACGTCACCTGATTCACAGATAAGTTGAACGCCTTGGCTAAAGTAAGTTAACTGCGAGGAGCTAATCACTTTCAAAGTTCCTGTACACCGATTACGGATTACGTGTAATCATTTTAACACTGTCAAGGGCAGAGATTTTAAAGATTACTAGTAATCAATTAAGTACAGTCAAAGGTACAGCCGTGTACACCGACAACACTGAGTGACCGGCCCCTCTTTTAATTGCTCATCTCACCTTTCGAATAAAATAAAACATTTTAGGCTGAAACTTCTTAAGTAAACAAAAAGTGACGCGTTGCATTTCTACTTTAAGTTTCCTAACCGTTGGTTGGCTAAATTCTTTTTCACCTCTCGAAGCGCAATATAAATGGCGCTGGTGGTGTGGCAGCCGCGGCTTTCCGCTCGTTTTCCACCTTCGACCGAAGTTCAGGAGTGCAGATTGGGTTGTGGCGGGCAGACTCATTTTTCACCAAACTGACTTTCGCAGACAATGTGGGAATCTAACACACTTTCCCTACTTCTACTTCTTGGACAAAATCCAATTGGATTAAGCGCGATCCGACAACTAAAGAAGACCATCGAGGAACTTTAGGACAGTCAACCCAAAATTATTTGATGCATAAAGTTTTAAGAAACCCAAAGCCCATAATGCAGGGTTTTCCAAAAAAGGGTGTGTGGCTGAGCCGAAGCACAGTGGGTTCTAACTTCTATGGGTCATTTTGAGCCGAAAATGTTCTATAACATACGGCCCTATGGGTAAACAGATTAATATTGGTAGGGATGACCCCTTAATTTAAGCTAATTAAATTAAAGGGAGGGTGAAAAGAAAAAGCAAGTGATTTTTTATCGATTCTTCTAATTATAAGACCAGTCTGCATACATTCAGGAAATACCTCCGAATGATTACAAAATTAAAATTAGGTTCCGATTTTATGGATACTTGGAAACAAGGACCTCTGACCAATCGCATAACTCCCTGCCTTCCTGTTGCACGCTCAACATCTCCCGCCACGATTGTCACATCGCGCGCAAATTTTATCAAATCTCGCGATAAATTTCATTTGGCATGGAGCGTGCCACTAGAATTTTGTTAACAAGAAGGCAGGGAGTTACGCTATTGGTCGGAGGTCCTTATTTCAAATTATCCATAAATCTCATCCTAATTTTAATTTTAAAATCATTCGGAGATATTTCCTGGATGTTTCACTATGCAGAATGGTCTTATAATATGTAAAAGAATCGCTAAATAAATACTTGATTTTCTACTTCACCCTTCCTTTAAGGGGTCATCCGTTGAAGACTTAAAACCAACCTGTGGTCCTTGCCCCTTGGGGCAATATGTCACAGAACATTTTTGACTCAAAATCGCACATAAACCCATGGTACGTCACTCCTACCGCCCTTTTTAAGGACACTCAGTCCTTGCAGGAATAATGGTACTTTCAAAATTGATGAACTGTAAGGACGTTATCCCTTCAAGATGTTTTGGTTACCGCCATTTTCCAAGATGGACGCGGATTGTAAATGTCTTTCTTAGTACCCACTACTTAAAACTTAACGTCCTAGCCTCGGTTTCCACATAAACATCGTGCTCTATTTTCCATTGAAAAAATCAGGTAGCAACCCTAAACGTTAATATGAAATCAGCCCCATCTCATAGAAGAAAAAAACGGATTTAACTTCTTAAAATCGATTTCCGCTAAAGTTCACAACCCCTTTTTCTCTGTCTTAAGTTTTTCGGTAAACACGCGGCCTTTCATATAAAAGCTAGGAATAGAAAAAATAAAACTTATTAAGTAAAAAAAATTAATATGATTTTCGGTTTGAGAGAAGATAGGAATTTGCAAAAACGAAATTAGATTAACTAAAAGTTATCACTGCAGCTTTAATCTTTCTATGTGGGGAAATATTTCATTATTTCAAGTACTTGGATTGTGCTAAATTTGATAAAGTAGGCAAATTCGCTTTGAGCAAGGACTAAAACTAAACTACAGAAATGGCACCAGTTAAAATTTTATTTCATAAGTGAATACTCGTCTTTAAGTGTCCATCCTTAGGTCTATGATGGAATACCTCCTGAGTCCTGCCTCCTTCCTTAACGTCAGCGCCTTAGAGAACTTTTTATTTCCCAAGTGGCGCCGCTTAGCCACGAGCGGCTTACGGAAGAAGTAAATGCGTGTGGCCTGACTCTCTTGGGTGGAATTTTTATTTTATGGGCTCTTTATTATAGTGGGATTTTTCTCCCTCTATCTCCAACCTGTGTCTTTACAGAGATCTTTATACGCCACTGATGTTGTTACGTTTCGAAAGAAAAATAAGTTTATTACCATGGTTTTTTCTTGTATAGACGATTTTGGGGAGAAAATTAACTGAACGAAAACCTCGTTGGCAATCAAGGAGGTTCTTTTTATCACATTTCGGGTAATGAAAGGCTTTCACGGCGGTTGGGTCTCATATAATTGAATACTATGTTCGGTGAGGGTGAGGCGGGTTATAGGCTGCAGATTAAAGATCCCATTCAGACATAGGAACTTGCTGGTAGATTATTAATTTATGCTTATATCTATTAGTAATCAACGCCAAGTCCAAACCCCTTTACCCATGAAGCTGAAACTTTACAGGGACGTACAAAAACCTATATTGTCAATTCGCGACCATCTTGAAAAATGGCTGTCAAAAATGCAAAACCTTCCTTACGGAATAACATCCTTACCTTTCAAACGATTTCATTTTAATACTTAGTATATCGGTTCGCTATATTCTATATACGGGCTTTAATTACAGCTTTTAGGATCATACATGCCACCATTTTTTAAAATGGCAGCCAACAACTGGTCCTTGGCTACTAGTTTGTAAATATTTCTACCTGACTCAATAATTTCTGTAAACTTCATCAGAATTGTCTGAACGTTTCAGAGAAAGTTCATAGACAAACTCGGAAATTACAATCAGAGAAACTAACACACATTGGGGTATTCTCCCTCAGCGCCAAGAAGCAACACCAGACGGAGCCCGAGTTCACTTCACGCGGGAGGCTAGCCACCTCGCACTGCCTCTCGCGGTGCTTCTTGGCGAGAGTGAGAATACCCCAAAATGGCGGTCTCATCGGAATTTGTTTATTGCGGAACACGGTGTTCTTGCTTTAAATAGTGTGGACGGTAATCTTGAAAAACGGGCTCAAATACTTCTTAATCACTCAGTCCAACGGTTGTTTTCAACAAATTCACCCATATGCTAATCACTGAATTCCAATTCCTAGCAGCTTTTGCTAGCCAATTAATTCAGTGATTCCAATATTTTCCTATCATTTAATAACTTTATTTAACCTACTTCTGACGAAAAGAGCATCAAATCCGCTGGGAGCTGAAGGGAAATTTTTTTCCGTATTTTGAATAGCCTTATTTATTCAAGAAAAAAAGTTCTAGGTTTCGGGAAAAAATAAAAGGAAAGCGTTTTTGAAGATAAAAAGTATTCTTTAGGAAAAGTAATTTTAAACACATTTCGTGGAAAAACTGGCAAAGTGTTTGAGAGCATTAGAGATGGAATTCCACTGTATTTTATTATAAAAAGAGAAATAGCTAGTTCTGTGGAAAACGGTTATGGACTCTGTGAGTATCTCGGCATATGAGAAATGGATGGTATTAGGCAAAAGGATAACCGTTACGCCTCTTCTGTCTAGTTTTCCAGAATATATTCACGTCACGAACAACAGTTTTCTAAGGGTTATGTTCTTATATATTTTCTCAGAAAAACTGTCTAAACACGACTAGACGAAGTTTATGCATCTTTGTTAGATGCATTTATTTATCTGAATTTAGAGTGCGAAACATTTCATATCTATAGTTTAGTCAGGAACTCAGGATAGAGATGTACGGTAATTTAACGGGCTAATTACCGATTCAAATTTATTTTCTAATGACGTGTATACGTACAGGATGTTTCTGATAAGTCTGCCATAAATTAAGGGGAATGATCATTGGGCGATTTTAAGTCGAAAATGTAACTTCTATGACACTGTTTTCGAGTTATGATTGGAGTATTTTACGGATGACCCCTTAAATTTAATTAAGAAACTGAAAGACAATCAGAAAAACCCTGTTTTGGTAATTTACCGGCATATTGCCATTGTAAAATTATGGTATGATATAAATCGGTAATTTACGGCGGTATTTGGTAAATTACGGAATGATATTAAAGGGCAATTTTCGGTGGTATTTGGTAAATTACGGAATGATATTAAAGGGCAATTTAAGGCGGTATTTGGTAAATTATGGAATGATATTAAAGGGTAATTTAAGGCGGTATTAGGTAAATTACGGAATGATATTAAAGGGTAATTTTCGGTGGTATTTGGTAAATTACGGAATGATATTAAAGGGCAATTTAAGGCGGTATTTGGTAAATTATGGAATGATATTATAGGGTAATTTAAGGCGGTATTAGGTAAATTACGGAATGATATTAAAGGGTAATTTTCGGCGGTATTAGGTAAATTACGGAATGATATTAAAGGGTAATTTTCGGTGGTATTTGGTAAATTAAGGCATTATATTAAAGGGTAATATAGGGCATGATATTAAGTATATTACGTCATGATATTAATCGGATTTACGGTCTTATTTGGTAAATTTCGGCATATTAATCGGTAATTTACGGCGGTATTTGGTAAATTACGGCATATTAATCGGTAATTTAAGGCGGTATTTGGTAAATTACTGTATTATATAAAAGGGTAATTTAAGGCGGTATTTGGTAAATTACGGTATTATATTAAAGGGTAATTTAAGGCGGTATTTGGTAAATTGCGGCATGACATTAATCAGTAATTTACGGCGGTGTCTGATAAATTGCGGGATGACATTAATCGGTAATTTACGGCGGTATTTGGTGAATTACCGACTCAGATTTCAAAGTCTGGAGAACTTCAGATACGGTGATTTATTCAGGTAATATATATTAATGTTTCTGTTCCCTTCTGCATAAAATACGATCTAACATACTAAAACAAATTGAGCGTTATCATGCAAAGTGAACAAGTCAAGAGACCAAGAGATTTTGCTTTACAGTATAATAATTATACCATAAATACACAATATTTTTAAGAAAGGAGGAAACTCTATTAATTAAGTTTCTCCTATTACATTGGCCGCCATTTTTATACCGACAATCCAAAAAAATAAGACCAAACTGGCCAATTTTAGTAGTTGTCGATTTAGACATACAGGTTTGTACACGAAACAACCTCTAGAATGTGTTACGATGTTACTAATGTCAAGTTACTGACAACATTTTTTTTTATATATTTTCTTATAAAATGTCCTAAACATTTAAATTCTAAAAATTTGATCCTAACTACACGAAGTTACTTTGGCAAATGGGGGTAAAGAAGTACATTATTAATTGTATTTCTTTTAATATTTGTATGAAAGAAAATGTTAATTTATGGTAGTATTTTAGATCCTGTGATTTACTTAAAATTATACAGCGTTCAAAAAAAGCGTGGTAGGACCAAAGTACAATGGGTTCTAATAGCGATTTTGAGTCGAAAAAGTTCTATGACACTTTGCCCTGAGGTTCATTGCTTACAAGTTATGATTCCAGTGCTTAACGGATGACCCGAGGGGTCGGACGTTTTGGAAAAAGTGTACGGGATTTCGAAATCCAATTTGATTTCTTCGGATTTCGTCGGATTTTGATTGATTTCGTCGGTTTCGTTTGATTTCACCGGATTTCGTTTGATTTCGTTGGATTTTGTTTGATTTCAGGTTTCGATAAAATCCAATGGATTTCGTCGAATTTTGAGATTTTTCCCGTGATTCCGTTGGATTTTGATATTTTACCGTAATTTTGACGGATTTTGCGATATTTCCCATGATTTCCTCGGATTTTCAAATTTTCCCCGTGATTTCGTCGGATTTTGTGATTTTGTATTTCGTGAATTTTGTATTGGATTTCACGATTTCTTTACTGATTTTGTGATTTCGCTTCTGATTTCATTTCTATGTTGATTTCGTGATTTCTATGTTGATTTCGTGATTTCTTTGTTGATTTCGTGATTTCTTTGTTGATTTCGTGATTTCTTTGTTGATTTTGTGATTTCTATGTTGATTTCGTGATTTCTTAACAGATTTTGTGATTTCGTTGCTGATTTCGGATTCTTTATTTGATTTCGAAATCAGCATTGATTTCGGATTCTTTATTTGATTTCGAAATCAGCATTGATTTCGGATTCTTTATTTGATTTCGAAATCAGCATTGATTTCGGATTCTTTATTTGATTTCGAAATCAGCATTGATTTCGGATTTCTTAGTTTGGATTTCACGGGTAGCGTACGGGATTTCATGAATGTCCGACCCCTCGGGATGACCCCTTAATTAAACTAACAATATATTTCATATCTTGTAAACAGTGGCCCTTAGAGAAAAATGTCATAGAACCATTTCGACTCAAAATCGCCCATAGAACCCACTATACTCGGTCCTACAACCCTTTTTGGAAAACCCTATGCGTGTTTATGTTGTTAACTTGTTAACCAATTTGTTACCAGAATAAACTTAATTTCATACTTTACTTTAACTACGCTGTCCAAAAACGACCATAAATTAACACTACCCTCTCATGACTCATTAATCATATAATCGTATAGAATCTAGATTTTCGTAATATGATTAATATTTCTTTAGTTATAAATTAAAAGTTTTAAAAAGAAGCTTTGACCTATTATATACATATCGATTGTTATGGGGAAAAATATTGGGACTAGAATTTGAACGTCTCTTCATTTTGTTACGATAATTAGTGTCTTCACTTTAGTTTGTTCATGAACTAATTAAAACTTAAAATAGTGTGCAGCAATAGGTAAAGCTAAGGTGTTAGGCACTATAATAATGGACCAGGGGTTTAAATTAATTTGATTACTACCTTGATTAAAAATAATATTAAAAGACTAGCGATTATTAAAATATGACTAAAATAAACGGGCTTGGGTCGTTCGTGTAAAATTATTAAAATGTATTAATAAACTATAAATTAAACTCGAAATCAAAATCACCATAAGTTAATGTTCTATAAGATCGACAGTGTTTGCCGCGATCTGGACATAAAGTTAGATCACCATAGTAACGCTAGCCAAAATTATCAGAAGTTCACAGAAAAAAACAAAAAGCATAATACGATCACAATTACCAACCTCTGCCTGTAGACTTCCAGACAAACAAACAAATCAGAGAAAAGCTTTTCTAGAGGTCAAAGGTTAATAGTACATAGTACTCTATGGTGGCGATCCAAACTTTAATTATTGGTCATAAAGCAAGTAGAATCAGCTACTAAATTGAGCCTATTCACGCGTGTTCTCTGTGCTACGTTTATGAAGGTAATCACACGCAGAGGGGGACTAGGGGGGTCGACACCTTTCTGAGGGTAAAGGGGGTTTCTCGCATTACACGGCGTGCGCAAGCTTCAACGAAGTATACTTTTTGTTTTTATCTATGAACTTTGGATATTACGCTCGTATAAAGAGCTTTTGGTTGGGGGCGGAGCTAAGATCTGTCACGAAACCTCGAACGCATCAATATGGCATTACTCATACAACTTAAGAGCTCTCTATAGGCTTAAAATTATCGCGCTTAAAACCCATGTTGTGATCAGATCTGTCGATCAGTGACAGTGATATCGAGTTGCGTACTTCAATTAAATTAACTATTGTGATTATTTTGAACTATTTTAGGATTAAAAGATCAAGATTAATTTAAAAACTACGATACCAGTAACATTATCGCAAGCCCAGCAAAAAATGGAACGAAATATACTGCGATTGTAAAATAAATGTGAAAATATATACACCTTAAATGCAGAGTTAAAATGCAATGCCAATAAAGCATAAAAAAATAAAAATGAATGCCCATGGAAAGAGTTTCAAAGCCTCTTAGCTAGGAGTCAAACAGTGTCGCGAGTATTTGAAATTTTCCCCTTAATTTTACAGAATGTAACGGCTTTGGTTAAGTCTCAAACAAGAGAGCTGAAATGGGCTCAGATAATATTTACCCGGTTTGAAAGGTCTCAGACCACCGAACCTATAGAAGGTTCCCTCCAGTTTTAAAGCAAATGTCTGCTCCTGTGTACTGAGGCACCCCTAACATTACGGCTGATCTTCTACACACAAACTTTACCTTGCCAAAGGCAGGAGCCAATCATAACTCTTGCATGAGGGCGGAGCTAAAACTAGCCTTTGCTAAGATTATGCCTCGATTATGGTAGCATCTAGTGGCATTTGTTAAAACTAAAACAGAGCCGAGACTCGCTTTAATGGTCACTGAAGCAGATATATTTCAGTTTGCCAGTGCATGACGGTACATGCTACACATTACCATGTGAAAACGCACCGGTACTCTCATTAGGTTAGATTCTCCAAAGAGGGGGAGTTGAAGCTAGCGGCTTTGGCAAGGCATTTTGGGTGTTCTCGCTTTTCTTTTTTATTTATTTGTTATATTTTCCTCCTAATACGGGATTTACGAGAGGTATTTCGTGGGCGCTGCCATAACCTGTCTGCGGCCCTTAGGTAGTGGCTGACATTCCCTGTCGTTGAACGCGCTCCGTAGCCTTGACAGACCAACTCTCCGAAAAGGGGGCGGTAACCTCGTAAGTCCCATATATCTGGTTCACTGTATTTCAACCAATTAGAGGGCAGAGAAAGATGCGCGCACACCGGAAGCTTAGAGGTAAACTTTCAAAGCGAGAACACTCCAGCTCTTTCTACCCTCTTTGGATGCTCTGAGTATAGGAGGTATGGCATGCTTTTGGGGAAAAGCTTAGCAGTTACGAGAGCAGGTACCCAAATAATACCAAAGTTCTTTGCTGACACTTTCAGTCAAAGACATGAGTTACTAAACCATTAAATATTAACTGTCCTTAGGTTAGATACTCTTCAGTATCTGCGGTAAGGCATGATTTTGGGGAAAAGCTTAGCACTTAGCAGTTTAGAGAGCAAGAACCCAAATAATAGCAAAGTTCTTTGCTGACACTTTCGGTCAAAACCATAAAATGTTAGTATCATGTTAGTTATGCGTTCTTACCATGCTACTTTTAAGGAGTGTAAAAAGCGTGAATAGACATCTCATTATATAAAATTAAGGCAAGAGAATGATGAAGATTATAAATCCTAAGAGTTACGTCCCTTTGAATTTCTCTTTAGATGAATTTGAAGCATTTTTGCTTATCATGAGGAATTCTGGTTTTAAACAAAACCGAATCGGCTCGGAATTGGGTATTTAACAACGGCATATAACCGTAAACAGCGGCGAAAAAATTTATGCACTTGTGCCGCTCTTGGAAGTGGGAATCTTCTTCCGATAGAGCTACTGGACACCCGGGACAACGAAAGGTCCACCGAGAAGTTACCTAAAGGAGGAGTAAAAATGATTTAATACTTATTTATTCCCCTCCTACGTGAAGATAAAAGAGTTTAATACCTTAATTGGAGGTTTTCTAGTTACATGCGCTACTAAAAAATTCATGGCTATATCTTCGCAATTCATATATTCATCAACTTTGTCTCTAATAGCTTGGGGCATCCATGTACTGTACAAATAGGCGTAGTACTGGAAAAAATTTAATATTTAATTAGATTAAATAGTTCATAAAGGAATCAAACAATGATAATAACTAGGGCTGTGCGGGTACTCGAAAATGACGGGTACTCGACTTCGAGTCCGAGTACTCGGACTCGGACTCGGACTCGAAACTGGTTTTCCTAGGACTCGAACGGGTACCCGGGTCCTGGTCCAAGGCCTAAAATTACCCGTTTAGGGCTTGTCGAGTCCATTTTTCTTTACCAACTTAATAGCCAACTTTATCAGCTACTGATAAAAACGTTTTCATATTTAAAAAAGTTAAAATTACTATTAATGTTTAGTTTTGAAACACTTAGAGAGAAAAAAAGACAGAATGTTTTAAGAGCAAATTTGACGAATTTTGGGCTCGGATTAAGAATTTTGGACTCGAAACCATGTTTTTTGGACTCGAAAATGGACTCGAAACCATGTTTTAAGGACTCGATGGACTCGACGAGTCCTGCAAAATTGGACTCGAGGACTCGACGAGTCCACTTTTCCAGGACTCGGACTCGGACTCGAAACCTAAAAATGAGGACTCGCACACCTCTAATAATAACTATAGATTTAAAAGGGCAATAGATGGGGCTTAGCTCAGACAAAATAGGAATGATGGACTGCAAAACCGAGTGCAGGCAACTCTCGTGTCGTTCTTGAACTAGCTACGAAGTATTAGGAGCGACAAACTTATGTAACATATCTTATAAACTTATGGTGCTTATAGGCTTGTGGAAACTCTATGACTAGTTGACTACAGCACAAACTGCGGACTTGCTTTTACTTCCGCAAGTCTCTGGTTGCGCCCAATGAGATAGATAGAGTTACAATTCAAATCGGCTTACCACGAAACACATTGTTTTTATCAAGTACGTTTATCAAAACATGACAGCGCCACCTGGGAGCCTCTAGCGGAACTAATTACAACTTTTACTCGCTTATTTGCAATCAGAAACATCGTTATGATTTTTATTTCATCTATTTATAAGATTAAAAAGGACTAAAGTTTTAATTAATCAACTTGCGTATTTTATTTAACACGTTTAAAAACTATCTTACGCAGATTATAGCAGCAGACGGTAATAAAAAAGTTCTTCAAGTGAGTAATAGGTGGCGCCACCCGTATTTGATAAAGATTCATGCTCGACAAAAAGTGTATCGCGAAACGTCGATCTCGAGATTTCACGTTGTGACTCTAGGTTTAATATATATATTCTATCTCATTGGTTGCGCCCATTAAGTTTAAACATGGTGAAACCTAACCCGATCTGTTTTCCTAAAAGGGAACTGCAAGACCTCCCAATGACCATCTCTCCCCCCGCCCTAACTAACTACTGTTTGACAAAAACGATTACCTTATGAAAGAAAGCTGCACCAGTCAACACCATTGAAAGCTCGCAGGAATAGTTAGAGTTATACAGCCAGCCACCGTATTTAAGATCCCAGGCATGATAGCGACCAGGAAGACCAACAATTCTATCCCTCGCTTCTCGCCAAACTCGAAATGAAAAAATTATTTCATCGTGTCTCAAATGGGCATCGTCGTCCATGGAAAGGACAGCCTCCGTTTCAATTGTATCAAATGGAAGGAAGCGATTATTTAGGCTATTCTTCTTCGCTTTAACCACGTGAATCGGCACTCCAATCTCTGGCCACCTCAAATCCGAGGAAGGCAACTTGGGGCTGTTCCAAACTACTATCACTTTGTTGAGGAATGGTAGACCATGAAGTCTTTGTAGCGAGTCGATCAACACCGCTTCTCTTTCGTAAGTCAACATAACAACTGTAAAATAAAGTTCACTACGTAAGATTTAATATGATGAATAATACCATGAATCGTAACCAGAAGGTATCAAGGGTCAAAATTCAGAAAATTAAAGAAATATTTAAAGGGGCTCACCGGCGCTGTTGGGGGGGGGGGAGACCGCCCTTAGTTCAGGGGGAAATCACCCAGGTCTTTGGCCATAAGGAAAGGCGCCACCGTCGCTGTGGGCAGGTAAGCAATATGCTAACCAACAGTTTGACCCCCCCCTTCACCCCAACAGCTCCGGCCAGCCCCTTTAAGCAATTGTAACTAAAATTAACTATTCAATGTTTTATTTAAACTATCATTAGCCTAAGATTAAAGATGA
The DNA here is from genome assembly GCF_054372755.1 of Phalangium opilio. NCBI lineage: Eukaryota > Metazoa > Arthropoda > Arachnida > Opiliones > Phalangiidae > Phalangium > Phalangium opilio. Next base: position 5,933,452 of record NW_028324226.1, read on the forward strand.
AACACGATTGCGTTTAGCCTGTAACCCTATGCAAAATAAAGCAACTTCAAGTGGCTGATGCCCACGTGGTCTACTGAATAAATATTCTTTGGGGTTTTTTTTAAAAAAAAATAATTGCGAATTTAAGCTAATTGTAACTAAAATTAACTATTACTTGCCCGATTTAAACCATCAATAGCCTAAAATTAAAGATGAAACACGATTGGGTAACAGCCTTACAACTTAATTAAGTGGTCTTCTAAAGAATTGTGAATCAACAAATGGAATAAGCTTCCATAAACCCAATAATTAGAGCTATTTCAGTTGTGACGTCACGCGCTTAGGTAAACGTCACGGGCCAGCATTTGACATCATGATTAGTTTTTTCTCTATCTGTTAAAGGGGCTCACCGGCGCTGTTGGGGGGGGGAGACCGACCTTAGTTCAGGGGGAAAACACCCAGCTCTTTGGCCATAAGGAATGGCGCCACCGTCGCGGTGGGCGGGTAAGCAATATGCTAACCAACAGTTTGACCCCCCCCCCTTCACCCCAACAGCCCCGGCCAGCCCCTTTAATAACATGGGTGACATACAGACTAAGCATTTTGAAATAAGTCTACCAATGCGAAAACAATTTGCAAAGAAACAAATGCACAGGTGCGCAAAATAAATTTTTTACCTGTAAACTGTTCACGAGGTACATTTCCACCTAAAGACTCGCTAAATTCCTTTCCGGCACCTCCAGCACCCTGCCCAACAGGGCGAAAGCCAAAGCTGGACCCCATAAATTTGGCTTCAGCCGGTAATATTGGGTCAAAAGGGGTATAGGGGTAAAGGTTGAACGGATCCATGGCATCGTTCCACATGTGGCGTTGCTGAGTAATGGAGTAGGTATAATTTCGCTGATAATGAGGAGACGGAGTGGGGGGTTCCAGAGGACCGAGACTTTCCTCAGCCTCGGCATCTTGAATGGCAGCTACTTCTACCATGATTGGCTGGAATGTGGAGTTGAAGACGCTTGGAGATTGCTCTTCTTGAATGGATGGAGGAGGAATTTGAAGGCGATGTCTCAAAACTGCCAAGACAGAATTGACGACTTGTTGAGTAGTAGACATGTAACGCTCCCAAAGTAAGCGACCGCGAGTTCGCATTTGAATAACATCGGCGTCCGTGAATGTTCTCAACAAGAAATGAAGTTCGGTAATGCGCGCTTTGGGCAGAACCAAAATGGCTTGTTCCCAGTCTATCACATTGTCATAGGGCAGTGTCATTTGGTTCCCTAATACTAAAGGAATGGCTCCGTATTTCAACGATTCAAAGACTCTCGCTTGAAACTGAGGGGTGCTAACTACGCTAAAACTGGATGGTGCTATTATTAGGCTAAATGTTGATTCCGATAACAGTTGACCTCTGGTCACTTCAGAGTCGCACAAACACCATTCTTCGTTTAAACAGTTTAATTTTTCTATGGCACAGGCAAAACGAAGAAAGATTTTGTCCTGTTGGGCCATGGCTTGAATACTTTTCAAACTTTCAACCACAAACTCTTCGGAAACACTGGTTTCGTATTCCTCCTCATCATCTACTTTCGTATCCAAGTTGAGCTTGGATCTTATCTTCCATTCCGCGGGAGTTTGAAGAGTCAAACGACTAGCGTTCAATGACAAGAGGGTTCTCGTTTTGGGGAAAGTTGCTCTGTGAGCGAGTGTATTCCTAAATTCCCCTTGATACGACAAGAGAAATTTTCTACGGGCTGGAGAGACTGGTGGAAGCCCTTCCCATATATCCCCGTAAGGAAGACCCAATAAGGGTGGGACTATCACGTCAAAGTTCGGGCGAAATTGACTGACAGTAAAATGTGACTGTACTATTATGGCACGACCCGTATTGACCCCGCTGAAAATATCTGACGCATTGGGACTACGGGCAAAGTTAAGAAGAAGGTGGTTTCGTCCATCACCATTCCAATGTCCTAAACTACGTAGGTAGCGTTCAACTTGAGAATTACTGAGATGTTTAGTGTCCTCAATTTCTCCAACTAAAACTACGTAAACGCAAGCGATACTAGGGTCAAATGTTATATGAACATTCATGTTCAAAGCCTCCGTTACCGTCATCTTAACAAATTTTTCTAGTTGGTTCCACGATAATCTATGATCATCAGGGTGATAGAAATAAACGGGGAAACCCGAAGTTAAAGAACAACGCGAATAATCAAAACAAAGATGCATTCGACAATGGGGTACGGCGTTATTCGAAGGTGCAGGCACAAAGTATTGATCTTCTAAAGATGGTAGTATTCGTTTAGGCGCTGATATATGAGGAATGTTTTTCTCCAGAGCTTCTTTCTGGGCATATTGGGCTTGTTGCATGGATAACTGAAGACGATCCATGTCAATTTGCCGACGGGCGTACTCATTTTTTAAATGGTCAACTTTTAGAGTCAATGAGCTGATTTCAGCTTGTAATTTTTGACGAGTAGCTTCAAGAACTCGAAGCTCACTGCTGACCGATGTTTTGATTCTTATCATTTCTACTATCCGAACTTTGAGATCAGAATCGTTTAAAGAGTTTAAATCATCAAGCTGAACGCCTTTACGCAACTTCTGGGCAGTAGGTACATCATTAACAAACTGAAAGTAAAGTTAATGAGCCCATTGAAGATCACACTCTAAAATCATTGTAAAATGGTTAGATTTAAATAAATATGTACCTTGGTAAGGTAGTAATGAGTAAACAAAGGAACTAGAACCAAAATGAGTAGAAGCAGTATTATTAAACGAGAGAGCTTGACCGCCACAAATCGGCAACAGAACGCCATTGCTACTAGATGAAACTTCTCCAATGCCAAGAAACCTCTATCCTAGGATTAACTTCACATCTTGAATGACAACCATTGATTTAAAGGGACTGAAGTCTATTCTCTTTTGTAACATTACAGTTTAAACATCAACTTTCTAGACTGCGATTGTGCCTTGAGGAAACAGAATTTACCGATTATTAGGCCTCTATATATTTTATAACTTCATTAATTTTAATATTGAATGAAGCTTTATAATTTAAATCCCATATCCAAATGACGGACAAAACTCACATCATCGGTTCATGCGGCTCGCTCTGCCAGCCCATAGCCCACTCGATCACGCACTCGACAACGCAAATAGGGCTAGGCAAGCTGCCGTTTTTGGTCCTGAAAATAGTTGTTCTTAAGGTGAGTTGATCCGTTGCCTACGTTAATCAAGGCCTGTGCGCGGCGCCAATTTTTCTTTTTCGTTTGGCAATTTAAGTTGCCAAATTCTCTCACCTGAGGCGCTATTAGCTGCAGCCTTAAATAATTCGAAATGTTCATTTTCTCGAGCTTGGAATTTTAAATACTCATTTTCACGCGTGTTTCAGTCAAGCTATCAATAAAATCTCGCTCGCGGTAAAATTGGGAGAAAATAATAAGAAGTCTCGTTTCTTAAAAGTCGCCCCTTCGAAACTACCGCGCACAGGCCCTGATTAACGTAGGCAACAGTTGATCTTACCCTTTTTGATCTTACGCTGCTCCATGTTCCACTCGATCACGCGCTCGACGACGAAAGCTGGTCGCTCTATTATAGCTATAGCGCCAGCAGCTTGCGTCCGTGAGCGTGGATCGAGTGGACTATGACCAGTCTGGGAAATAAGGATATTTTTTAAACTAGTCCTTGTGACCAGTGACCCCCCTAGTCCCCGAAATAATTAACTGGTCTCCGGACTGGTCCCAGCCTTTGTTCTCCTATAGATTTGCAATTAATAAACTGGTCCTGAGGACCAGTAACCCCCACTTCTTGAATTAAAAAACTAGTCCAAGCAATTAATAAACTGGTTTTGGACCAGAGGAAGTGTGCTATTTCCCAGACTGACTATGACGGGGAACCGGGTCACGACCATTGAGTTGAGAAAATTATCACTAGAGTGGCCTTTGCGTTAACCTGCCTATTGGGGGAACGCGGGACACTTTTAAAACAACGGGACGGACGGACAGCCACCAAGTTTATCAAACGATGGTGTCGCCATCTAGAAAACGTACTTGAATTTCGGCCATTTACATGTATTCTTGAAATTCGTCAAATTTCCCGCCTTTTCGTTTAGTTTCCTTTTTTGCACCGGGATGGCGCCACAAGCGCGTGATAAAGTTCATTTGGTTTATATCCTTGTGGATGAAAGGCCACTCTAGTGGTAATTTTCTCAACTCAATGGTCACGACGTGACCGTCACGTCGTCTGCTAGTTGAAGCGTGGCGTGGATTAATAAGCCTTGAGCTAGGAGTGGCAGCTTGGCATGACTGGCGGAGTGTTGAAACTTGGAAGTTGGAACCAACAACCTAGATACAATATTGAAAATATGGAACTTTGACTATACGGCTATTTGGACTTGCATATAGTTGTATTTATATTAGTTGATCTTACAATGTTTAAACAAATTATCTATTGAAGGCCGTCATAAAAAAATGTGTCATATGATTGCAGTCACTATGGTCGGCCAGGCGGGTTTGAATAGTTGCAATAACGAAAGATTATAGTAAATTCAAAATGGTAAGGACTGAAAAACTAATAATTGGGTTAAATAGGTTTTTAAGCATTGTTTTTTACCGAGCAATTAATTTTTTGCTTAAATTAAAGAAAAGTTGTTTTGATGTACAATTAAAGCTAGGACTTTGTTCCTGTGGTGTGGGAGTTTTACAAACAGGGTGCAGGGCCCCTTCAAGGGGAGGCAATCTTATTTATTTTTAGTACAGGGCGATGTTTACTTTATTAAGACTAAAATAACCATTGTGTTTTTTTCCACTTTCTTGTAAATACAGTCCTACGAGGAAGAATATAGCCAAGATTATATTGGGGGATCATTCCCTAAGGATTTTGGTTATGGCCCAGATGAACCCGACGACATTATACCCACGGCTGTTCAAACTGAACAAAAACCAAGAATCCTACTACTTGGCTTAAGAAGGTAGAAAAATCCATATTTCCATCCTATTATAAGAGTATATTTAAATGTCTATTTTAAGGAGTGGGAAGTCTTCTATTCAGAAAGTAGTTTTCCATAAAATGTCACCTAATGAAACTCTTTTCCTTGAAAGTACCAATAAAATCATTAAAGATGGTACGTTAAGATACCTAAGTGTTTAACTATAAAGAAATAACATAATTCTAACTTTCACAACTGCAGATATATCCAATACTTCATTTGTACAGTTTCAAATTTGGGATTTTCCTGGGCAGATTGATTTTTTTGATCCTACCTACGATTCCACGTTTATTTTTGGGGGTTGTGGGGCCCTAGTTTTTGTTATTGATGCCCAGGTAATATAATTAATATTCACAGGGGGGAAAAGTACCTACCATGAATAACTTTGAAACGTAAATCGAACAAACAGGATGATTATTCAGAAGCCCTGGGCAAATTAAAAGTCACAGTTTCACGAGCCCACAAAGTCAACCCTGACATCAAATTTGAAGTTTTTATACACAAAGTAGATGGTCTTTCAGATGACCATAAAATAGAAACTCAAAGAGACATTCATCAGAGAGCAAATGATGATTTACAAGATAATAATCTTGTCGGTATTAATTTAAGGTAATGGCAGCCCTCTGCCTTCGACTGTATTAACAGGGTTCATACAAACCTGGAAAACAGGGAAAACCTGGAATAATCAGGGAAATAAATAGTTGACAAAAACCTCAGGGAAAACTCAGGGAAATTTAGAATTCTTAGTAAAATTCAGGGAAATCAGGGAAATTTGCGTCAAACAGGGGCTGAGTAATTAAGCAAAATGTTCATAAAAATACCCTCCATAGGATTAACATTACTTTGGAGGCTCGTAACTCTGATTCTACTAGAGATACGGGGATGGCCTTTGAGTATATTATAGTCCTCTTTATCCCCCATCTTATCATACTAAAAACGTACGGCTACGACAAACAGGGGCCGAGTAATTAAGCAAAATGTTCAAAAAACATCCCCTCCATAGGATTAACGTTACACTAAACTTTGGAGGCTCATAACTCTGGTTCTACTAGAGATACGGCGATATCCTTTGAGTATGTTATAGTCCTATTTGTCCCCTTTCCAACGATACTTAAAACTTAGGGCTACGACAAACAGGGGCCGAGTAATTGAGCAAAATGTTCGTAAACATACCCTCCGTAGGATTAACATTACACTATACTTTGGGGGCTAATAACTCTGGTTCTACTAGAGATACGGGGATGGCCTTTGAGTATATTATAGTCCTCTTTATCCCCCATCTTATCATACTAAAAACGTACGGCTACGACAAACAGGGGCCGAGTAATTAAGCAAAATGTTCAAAAAACATCCCCTCCATAGGATTAACGTTACACTAAACTTTGGAGGCTCATAACTCTGGTTCTACTAGAGATACGGCGATATCCTTTGAGTATGTTATAGTCCTATTTGTCCCCTTTCCAACGATACTTAAAACTTAGGGCTACGACAAACAGGGGCCGAGTAATTGAGCAAAATGTTCGTAAACATACCCTCCGTAGGATTAACATTACACTATACTTTGGGGGCTAATAACTCTGGTTCTACTAGAGATACGGGGATGCCCTTTGAGTATATTATAGTCCTATTTATCCCCCATCTAACCATGCTAAAAACGTACGGCTACGACAAACAGGGGCCGAGTAATTAAGCAAAATGTTCAAAAACATACCACCCTCCATAGGATTAACATTACACTATACTTTGGAGGCTCATAACTCTGGTTATATTAGAGATACGGGGATGTCCTTTGAGTATGTTATAGTCCTATTTGCCCCCCCCCCTTCCTCCTCCGTTAACATTTGCTCCATAGGATACTCCATATACGGGGAAAAACCTGGAAATCTCAGGGAAATTTGTTTTCCAAAAGTTGTATGAACCCTGATTAAGCTCTATGGGGAAATAACATGGGGTGCCATTAGTCTATAATCCGTAACTAATTTGTAACTTATCGTTACAGTTTTTATTTGACAAGTATCTATGACCACTCCATTTTCGAAGCTTTCAGCAAAGTAGTTCAAAAACTAATTCCTCAGCTACCGACGCTAGAAAACCTGCTCAATCTTTTCATCACAAATTCAGGAATTGAGAAAGCTTTCTTATTCGACGTTGTTAGCAAAATTTATATCGCGACCGATAGCAATCCAGTTGATATGCAATCTTACGAGCTTTGTTGCGATATGATAGACGTAGTCATAGATATTTCCTGTATATATGGGTAAGGACTTAAAAGAAGGACAAACGGTATTAATAATTTTGATTAACGTTTTATTATTTTGAAGTATTAACAGTTTAAAAGGAGATGGAGAAGGAAGCTCATTTGATGCTCAATCATCGAGCATCATCAAATTAAATAATGGAACAGTTCTTTACTTGCGAGAAGTTAATAAATTCCTAGCTTTGGTTTGCATACTTAGAGAAGATAATTTTGATAGGCAAGGTGCGTTAAAGTGTTGGCAAAATAAATTAGGGCGTTATTCCTGAAAACTGTAAACCGAGAGGAAGCGGAGCGAATACGCGCTTAAAACAGAGCATAAACCCGCTTAAAACCAAACGAATACGCGCTCAAAACGGTTCATAAACGCGCTCAAAACCGAACGAATACGCGCTCAAAACGGTTCATAAACGCGCTCAAAACCGAACGAATACGCGCTCAAAACGGAGCATAAACGCGCTTAAAACCGAACGAATACGCGCCCAAAACCGAGCATAAACGCGCTTAAAACCAAACGAATACGCGCTCAAAACCAAACGAATACGCGCTTAAAACCGAACGAGTACGGGTCCGAATCCGAACGAATACGCGCTTAAAACCAAACGAATACGCGCTTAAAACCAAACGAATACGCGCTTAAAACCAAACGAATACGCGCCCGAAACCGAACGAATACGCGTCAAAAACCGAACGAATACGCGTCAACAACCGAACGAATACGCGTCAAAAACCGAACGAATACGCGTCAAAAACCGAACGAATACGCGTCAACAACCGAACGAATACGCGTCAAAAACCGAACGAATACGCGCCCTTAAAACCGAACGAATACGCGCCCTTAAAACCGAACGAATACGCGCCCTTAAAACCGAACGAATACGCGCCCTTAAAACCGAACGAATACGCGCCCTTAAAACCGAACAAATACGCGCCCAAAACCGAGCGAATCTAATCAAGATCCAAGCATTTAGCTGCCTCTCTTTGAGTTAACAAACTTCGGGAATAAGCTTAAAAAATTCCCAAATCCAAATCCAGCGTTCATTTCTTACAAAGTTAACTAACCATTTTCTTTTCAAGTTGCAGGTTTGATAGATTACAATTTCCATTGTTTCCGTCAAGCGATACAAGACGTTTTTGAGGTTCATTTCAAACCCGCCACCTCAATCTTGCAATCATCTCAGCAAGTTTTTAATTCGCTAGATAGTACGCAAAGTAACGGATATCCCGAATAAAAATAAAATTGTAGAAATATTTTTAAATGAATGAAATCAACAAATTTCAAATTTGTAAAAAAGTTAATTTTGAAAACAGAAATACGAAAGTGGAAATAAAATAAAAATTAAAAGGGGGGGAAGTAGATTTGTAAATGAAAAGTAAGTAAAACCATAAGGACTGACATTCTGATTAAATGTCTGTGATAATTTGAAAGAAATGTAGAACGAATAACAAAATAATAAGGTGCCAATCATACGCTACACCCTGAATTTGATAAACGTTGAAATATTTACGTTACGAAGAATTAAAAATAAAATCGTGTCTCGAACTCTCGAACTGCGCTAGTTTTAAATTAAAATCATGAAATAAATAATTTTAGTAAAAAAACTTAAAATGGCAGCCACGCAATTAAAAGACATCCTCTGCCTTCGCAAATTGTCCCGCAGTCTCCTGAAAAAAAGTTTGAAAAAGCGTGCGTTATTCATTGTAATTAAAATCTAACGAGTGTTTAACCGAAAACAAAAAAAAATATTGGAATTAATTAACCTATTACCTCTTTTATCTTTCTTTTGTGTCAGTTTCTTTAAAGGGATATTTAAAGACAATTAAAAAGTTACTTTAAATAAAGAAATAATAAATTGACAAATATTTACTGATTTCTTCTTGGTTTAACAATATTTGGAGTGGTTTTAAGTATCCCTTTATCATCTAAATTTTATTTACCCACATTTTTAAACCAAAAAAAATTATCTTCTCCTTCGGGTACAAAAAATCCTTCCTTTTTATTTTTTGTTCACTCGTATTTTAATTAAATACTTAAAAAAACAAAAACTATTTTTACCAATTTTTGTTTATCAAGGAATTGGAATTTTTTGGATCCTTATCTATTTAGAGTGATATAGACTCGCTTTCACTATTTACTATTTAGTTGTTCACTTGTAACATCACTCGCAAACAAAAATAATCAATCATGAAGAATTTCCTTGTCAAATGTCAAAAATAAAATATTTGCTATTTTTGGTTTAATTAGTTTGGTTGTCTAATCGTTCATTTTTTTTTTAAGATTAAAATAGGTGTGTTAAAGGCAAACACATTGTCAGTACGGTCAGGGATAGATGTAATTTTAGAAGCAGGAATGGAGAACGGTTAGTATTTACTTCAGTCCGACTCATAGCCCAGTATAGAGCCCCTCCCTCTAACAAGTAACGAAAAATTTAAATTATCTTATTGGCTCACTTAAACTACGTTTTGATGACGTTGCTGACGGGGACCGTGAAAAATACGTAATTCCTTTTTACATTTGCCGTTATGGCCGCCTCTTCTTTCATACCCCTCCGTCCCGGGGAAGGGGGTCCGGGACTTTGACGCGTGCTCAGATTACTCTGTTCTTTATTCCTACTTCTAAAATTAAATGTATTCCTGGTATAAGTGTATAATTTCGATTCCTATAAGTATGCAGACTAGGAGGGTAAGTTGCCTTTTCTTTATGGACGACCCCACACCGAACCCATTACAAGTAGTACCAGAAGGGGATTTTAGAAAAATGATGACACTCTGTATCATTTTAATACTTTAGTAGTGTATAATGATTCTTTCCAGTCTTACCCTTTTTCATTGCTCTCTGCTCATCAAACTTCATATGGGCATCCCACCGTGGGGTGAATTCTATAATAGTTTGGCTTGGTGTAAAAAAATGCCTACCCACCAGCAACAGTACGTACGTCTTGGACTTCCGGCAATGATTAATTGTAAGGGAACAAAAATAACTTATACCAGGAATTGATAAAGACAATAGTAGTACAAGCATTGAGAATCTTCATTTTTATACAAAAAACTGTTGTCATCGTAATAAAATTTAAACAATCACAGCTAGCCAGCTCATCTGAGACCTTTTCCTCACAACTTATGTTCCTGGCTGTTTGTTAGTTTGTCTTTAGCAATTAGCCTTGACCTTTCCGAATTCTCTAAACTTCGGTCAGTTCGATTGTCATTCTTTACAGCTGCCCATGACTGAATTTCGGCCGATCCCAAACAGAGAAAAACAAATAAACCTAAAAGTGTAACCATGGTACATATGACGAAAACCAGAAACCATCTAGGTCTAGTAACCTAACAAAAAAAAATCCTATTAATTTTGACCTCATGGACACCGAATGGAATTCGCTCTTTGAAACTCACGTCATCGTTAATTATGGTTCCGGTTACCATGGGTGCCAAAAACCCAGTTGTTCCTGTGGCTGTACTTACTAACCCATTTAATACACCAGCAAACTGTGGTGCCATATCGACCAGCACAACGGAGCAGCCACCAGAGTTAAGAGAGAATGTTAACTTTGTTAGGAACATAAGAAGGAACACAAGCGCCAAATCACATCCCAGCAAAGGGATGAGCAGGAAGCAGAATGTTCCGCACAAGAAAGCTTGTGGTGTAAAGATTCGTATTATAAGCCATATTCGGTAAATCCGATTAGTGGGGCCATAGGTTTATAAGATATGTTCTATAAGTATGACACTTCCTATACTTCGTAATACAAGAGACTTACTGAGAGCTATAGTTCGAGAACGACGCGAGAATTGACTACACTCGGTTTTGCAGTCCATCTTCCTATTTAGTCTGAACTAAGACTTTGACAGCGCCTCACCAGGCGTCCCTTTACGATAATCTATGACGTTTCACCTACGTCACTTTATGACAAGCTCTCAGCAACTTATGGAACATATCTTATGAACTTATGGTGGGACATACCGGTTGATGAAAATATCTTTCTAATGGTGGTAATACGCGTGGTAGTTTTCTTCCTAAAGCAGTCTGCCAAGACACCTCCCAGTAAAGAACCCACAATGTTAGCCGGATAAACCATGCCAATTATGAGCCCATTCTGTCAACATTACTGTTTTTGTAAAACGGAAAGGAACCAAGGGTGTTATGTAACCACTCACGTATTCAATAGGGACCTTTAGCACAGTCTTCAAGTATTGTGGCATCGCTGTCGCGAAGGTAGTTACCAACCACATATAACAAAAGTTAAGAATTAGAATGCACCAAAATGGGCACGAGAACAGTATAGATGACCAAGGAACTTTGGCAGGACGCTACAGTTAAAAACATAAACCTTACAATAAACTGTCTTTAGAAAGACTAATCGTAAATACCCTTGAGGTTCCTTGCGATAGTTTAATGTATGCCAATTCCTTGGCGCAAATAAATGAGTGGTCCTCAGGGGAACTATGAGCTAACAAAGCCCATAGTAAAAACCAGACGCATCCGATACCACCTTAGGTTTGGAAAGAGAATGGTGGATTTAGAGTTTGCAAACAAAGCGCTTCCGATGTCAGACACTATGCGTTTACCTGTTATGTAAAAGACTGTAGGCCAACCACCCAAATACTCGGAACTGGAAATAAAACCAGTTAAAACAGCCACAAAACCATTTCCCAAGAAAAATCCGGCGCTAGCAAAACCAATAAAGGTCCCGCGTTCGCTCTTGGGAGCCCAGCGAGCGATCAAAGAAACAGAAGCGGGGACAACGACACCCTTTAATTTTACATCGTCAATTCATTAACTTACTGGAAGTGCCAACGAATAACTCAAATATTTATCAAACCTACCTCGGCAAAACCAAAGAAAAATCTAGCAAGAAATATATAAGTAACACCAGCCCTGGCCGCAATGGGAGTCAAGCAGGAAAAGATCGCCATCACACTAATTCCACCTCCGAAAACCCATTTGCCACCTGTACAAAATAACTTCAGTCACAAATGCGATAACCACACAATCTAAATTTCTTTGAACAAGTACTAACCATACTTTGCGGACACCAAACCACCCAAGAAATGCGTAAAGATTGTCCCGTACGAGTTGGCTCCTAAGAGGATACCTTGAGTATATGGATTCCAGAAAAACTCGCCCTGCAAAGTATTGGTATTTATAATCAACACTAAAGGTTTAATCAAGCATACTTACCGACAAAGATGACTTAGTTGTTGAGTTACTGGGTTGGAAGCGATCTAAGCACTCGTCGGATGTCACGGTATCTTTTGCCCAAACATCTTCGTTGACCATTGCCACTATGGCAACGTTCATGACACCCTGAAGACACGAATACGTCATGCAACCCATCACCAAGAAGAAAGCGAACACGCAACGGCTCGAAAATGCCATGTCTCCAAATCGAGCGATATTCAAGACTATTATGGTTTCTTAAATAAATCTAACAAGTCTCTACTTTGTTATTAATCCGATTTCTTAATCGATTAATTTCTAAATTCCAAGGAGACGCCGTTGTACCCTTATCTCAACCCATGAACCTCGGAAGAAGTATAAATTTTGTCAAGAAATATTTAGTTGTATCGGAACGGGATAATCACTATGGGTATTTTCCATCAAGGTTTAACAATAATTATTTTATAAAACTTTAAAACTTCAGGAAAAGACGAACTTGAAACGTCTGTGTCACCGCGGAAGTATTGTCTAATATTTTATCTAAAGTTGGAGGGTTTTATAAGGATATAGTTCAGGTTTATCAGTTAAAATAAAGCTGAATATAGTCATTGTCGAACGCTCCAAATTTTTAATCCAATTACCTTATCATGTAAGCAAGATATCATTTATCAAAGTCCACAAACGAACACGTTCTGCATGAGTGACAGATGTTAAAAGAAGTCCGATGTCTCAGTATCCTTAAAACAACAGGGAATCCGGAAGTTAATTTAAACGCATACAATAATTTGTAAAGTCCACTTGTCTCAAGGTCGAATTGGGAATGCTATTCCGGTATTACTCGATAATTAAGTGTGATAGAGTACAGTTAATTTTTGACGCTGTTAATTAATCTTCAAGGAGAGAGCAGATAGAGTTAGATAAATTCCAGAGTAATGATGAAAATGGAAACCAAAGATATATATGTTTTCTAATTTGGAAATGAGCGGTGTAGGGGTTATCATTTATAACAGAAGGGGATAATAGAAGAAGGAAGGCACTCTTAATACTATAGTTACGTAACATAATTCATCCCAGGGTCATCCTTTTTGTTTGCTCTCACGCAGCCCAGCTCATCAAACTTCAGCTGGGCATCGCACCGTGGGGTGAATCCTGTAACTGTTTAGTACTAAATCCTCAGCAATCAACTCACAAACCTCGTCTTGACGTGGGACAAAAATCCACTTGGCAAATAGTTAAGCGCTAATGATGAGGGAATTATTTAGTAACCATGCTCCAAATGTTCCGATGTTGGGAAAAAATCACGTTACAATACCCCCGCTTAGTGGTACACTTCTCTCGAAGAGAAGTATTATATACTTCTGGTTATGGCGAAAGTTATATAAAGAGGCATTTTTGTGTATTCCTTTCTAATTTGTTTCTGTAAATTTTTGATGCATAAGGGGGCCGCCATTTTAAAGATGGCCGCGGATATCTCAGTGTCAACATAGTACTTCAGAAGCATTCAGTTTCCTAGGTAAAGCGGTTTGGTCTTGACGTTGATTATCATTCAGTCTTAACTTTTACTCATTTAAATATTGATAAGGATTTCATCGAATGTTGAAAACAATTCATATCGCAGCTCGGTTGCTTCACAGTAAAATTTAAATACGTTTGCGATATTGCAAATATAGCAAATCCCCTATTATCATTTAAGTTAAGTACTGTGATATAAGGAACTTCGAGTCGATCATTGTTTACGGAATAAAACCGTAACGTAATCTCGAACCCACTTGTGATATAAAAAAAAGACAATGGAAATTTTTTGATAAAATATGCTTAAATCCATTATAGTGAATGATTCGGATTTATAAAAAAAAGTTCATCCATAACGTACAATGGAATTTTTTATGAAATGCGTGAATTCATTGAATGAACGGTATGTGTGCATAAATGTATTCAATGGAATAAAAAGGGTTCTTTACATGAATTTCATGAATTTTTGAATGAAAGGTACGATCATAATATGAATGAATCCAATACAGTAAAAGGTATTTTCATAAAATGCTCGAAACCATTGGAATTAGCACATGTTCACTATATATTCACGGACCAAAGAGAGTATAAAGAGGGGGAGTAGAAGGTTTGGCTGGAGTATTCTCGCTTTGAAAGTTTACCCCTAAGCTTCCGGTGTGCGCGCGCATCTTTCTCTGTCCTCTTATTGGTTGAAATACGGTGAACCGGATATTAGGGTGAATATATAACAAATAAATAAGAAATAAAAACGAGAACCCAAAAATGCCTTGCCGAACTTCAACTCCCCCTCATTATACCCTCTCTGGCATGGACCCAATGGAATAAAAGGGTCGGTCAGAAGCAAAAAAGACGTAAAAAAGTGGGTAGTCAACCCTCAGTACCGGGACATACAAGGAGGTTGATACATTGCCGTCTCTGCGCACTCTCAAGATACAAAATGACTACAGCGCAGGTGCCAAAAAGCGAGATGGAAGGCGGAGTTTTGTCCCTCTCAGTTACATCGATAAGGTCATATTGGTTCAGCAATAAAGCGGGTGGAGCAGTTAGAAAAATGTAGCCAACAAAAAATAACCCGCAACTTAAACAAACCTACAATTAAATGGAACCGAGCCATAAACCGCTTGAAACTAGTCTGTATCAACAGAAAAATACTAAAATTACACCATCCACACTAAAATGAGTCATATCAGAAGTGAGATGAGACTAGAAGTTAAGGGCTCTAGCATTGATAGTAGATCCTGGCATTAGTGAACAAATTTGAGGATTTTATGCCGCTTCCCAGGCGCTAAAACTAGAGAGAAAAAAATTGCTCGAGTTCCAAAACATTTCCTACCCCCTCAACCTAAAGCCGCGAAACACGGACGCGGGTGCTTGAATCTAGTTCGGTCGTCTACCACCGCAAGCGTGTCACGTTTTGGAGGGGAAATTCTGAAACCGCCACTAGAGGGCCAACCGTTTGTGTGTTATCAAGAATATTCACTTTCGCCGAGTGAAGAATTTGGTTAGCTCAGTACTTCTGGTCTCATCTCACTTCTGGTCATACATAAACCCGCAGTTTTTAGAAGCTTAGACGACTACCCACAAGGCTATCGAGTCTACGATATCTCTTATCAACAATTTTAGTCTCGACAAAAATAATCATTTTCCTACCGCAACAGCGTAACTAACCAGCTTTTAGCTGACACACTTAGCTCGACATGGGGTCGCATTTCGACAGAGAGAAAGACAGCGGGGGATTAGCGTAGGGACTGGTCATCCATAAATATCGTTTTCATATTACAAGGCCTATTGTAGACGTCATCGTATGGAAAACAATACGTTGGTCAATATCACGCGTGAAACATACCTCCCTAATGGATTTCTAATCCCCCCTGGGGGAACCCATTGTTAGAAAAGGCTCATAGGGAGAGAGAGAGAGAGAGAGAGAGAGAAAAGAAATGCCAAGGTTGTCAAAAATAGCCGAAACTAGAGCCGATGTCCAGGGAAAACCAATTAAGATGAAGTTTCGATGAGTAACGCTTCCGTGAATCAAAAACATTATAACAAAAAGGTTATACCTACGTTTTATACAATACCTCTTTAGAGTCATAACCATAATAGCATAAGCTAATAATCATCTTTAAGTGTCCATCAGAACGTCTCCTGTGCCCCTTCTTTCACGTCAGCGCCTATGAGAAATCGGGAGCCAAAAATACAAGAGAGATTTTTTCCCCTAGTAGAGCCGATCGTGGCTAAGGGAAGTATATATTGCAGTGGCCTAACTTTTTCTCCCGCTATCTCCAACCTGTGTTTTTTACCCGAATCATGCGGTACTTTTCCACCCCTTATGCTAGTAATTTTTTAGGTTGAAAAACAAAAAACCACGCTTGTTTAACCGATCATGTTCTTGTAAAGTATTTTTGGACAAACAATTACGGAACGAAAACCGAGCCGGCGATCGAGGAGAGGTTTTTAATCACCTTTAACCTTTAAACACAAGGCTTTCACGGGGGTATAGTGTATCATATAATTTAATACCAAGTTGGGGAGACAGATTACATGTAGCAGGAAGACAGACTAGTCCTCAACAGATCCCCTAAAGACATACAAACTTAATGGTAGATTATCTGTTTATGGTAAATTATTTCCTGTCGCAACAAGTATTTTAATAATTGTCCCGTCCACATCGGTCAGTTTCATAATAACCCAGTGGAAACAGGAAGACAAGTAGGGAAGGTGAGAAAGTTTGCGGCCCCCATCAAGACAGCCTGGGCCCCCTAGAAGGTACAGGCCCCAAAAAACTAACCGAATTGCCTCCTCTCTGGACAGCCCTGATGAAAAAGGGTTCTCAGTGTCATCTCTAGTAGTTCTTGCTTTTACCATGGAAGAAGAAGGGTGTATGGAAGGGTCATATAGTGGCTGCGTTCAGTAACGCTCAACGGAGGCTCCGTTGAATGCGCATTCGCCACTGAACGATTTTCGGAACTTCCGGTTTGACGTCACGATTGTAAGCGAAGAGGCATCGAAGTCATCGGCTGTAAGAGCCGATTACTTCGTTGAGCAACGCATTTGTGACGTAGCAGCAATGGAGGAAACGTATCTCCCTGAACGATTTCGAGATGTTAATTTGATGGATAATTTAGGAACTATTTATAAAATCGGTGTAGCAGCGACTGAATGCGAATGAATAGTGTCTGTTAATTATTTTATGAAATTTTTTCGATTATATCTATGAAGCTTAAAAAGTTATTGGGGTTTTAAAGCTTAAGCCTTGGCTAAGTTACGGGTCAGAGTTTGCTCTTATTTCGGCTAGCAGCCTCAGGTCCTCGCATATCCATTTCCATGAACTGTAAGCAGACGATACAACGAAAAGTTTGCAAAAAACCGTTCAGTAGCCTAATACGTCACATGACATCACGTTGATCAACGGAGCTCAACGCGTTTGGTCTCCGTTGAGCGTTACTGAACGCACCCACTGTGTTAAAGAGAGCGCGTTGAAAAATCGTAACTTCCCCCTTTTCATCCCCTCCTTCCCGAGTTTATCACCAACGTTGAAAGCTTCTGCGCAGTAGTAGAGGCGGTAGAGAGCGGATCTAAACAGTGTATCCCTCTCTCTGTACGCGCAAGGAGGTGGCTTGCGCGCCAATATTGCGCAGAGCAGTAATCGAGTTACAGCTAGTGCCGAGAGAGAGAGTTTTCCCACGTGACCCTACATTTCGCGTAGCCGTCTGCCTATTCACCTCACCATTCCATTACACCCTTCTTCTTCCATGCTTTTACCATTGCCTGTTTTCATTGCCACTTGTTACATTCCCATCCCAAAAGGCTATAGTGACACCGACGGCGTCACCTTTGGTAAAACGTAAATTACGTAATCAAATTTCAACACCACATAAGTAAATAATCAATACTCCATATATATTTCTTATATAATTAATTAACAAATTTATAAGGGTAAAAATACGGTGTTATGTTCCTAAAGTGGTTGATCCATACTCGCGACGCGAACCCCTCAATACTTTGGATGAGGCAGAAATCAGGGATACTTCAGAGTCCGTTTTACGACGATAACTGTCCGGGTCTTCCATGGCCCATGGTTGAAGCTCAGCAGACCCGAAAAAGACAAACGCCAATAAACCTAAGATAACGATGGCGGAGACGCAGTAAAACACGTAACTCCATCGGTGTAACGTCACCTTTAACGCCAAAAATTGTAAAATTTAGGCTTTACAAGATAAGGGTCTTAGACGCACACTATAGGCTTAATGCGACTTACATTATTGTCAACAATGGCTCCAGTAACTAATGGACTTAGAAAACCTGTCATATCAGCGACAGTGAACAATACCCCGGATAATGTGCCTATAACAAAACCACAGACATTCTTTGTACATTGCAACAAAACGACTGTCTTTCAATGCGTACCAGCATATTGCGGCGCCATATCGACAATGGCCACGTAATCACCCGCGATGCTCAGGGCCAGGAAGCCCTTAGATAAGACAATAAATATGGACGCAGCCAAGGCGTCGCAACCGCACCAAGTGATTGACACCCAACAGACAGCCGCGCCGATGTATGCCATAATGGAGAAGGACTTCCTAATAGAATTGATACCAAAATTGGTCCTTCTCCTCAGTTGGTCCGCCGTAAATCCACCGACAACGGAACTCACAGCCGAAAAGCTGTACATTGCACCGTTGACGTAACCATTCTAGAGAGCGTTGAAAATTACTTTTAACTCACACCAAAAGTGGCGCTATTTTTACCTGTTCAACTGGAATGTCGTATACAGTTTGCATAAACAATGGTACGGCCGTTTGTTCGGTGTAGGAACCCCAAGCATAAGTAAACCGAACCAAGAACAAACTCCAAAATGGTGCCGATTTGACCACGTCAACCCACGGAGCTTTAGCGTCTCTCTTTGAAAGAGTCAAGTGGTTGAGTGTAAACAGTTTCAACGAATTAATAAAGATATCTACGATTGAAAGTGTTACTTTTTTAAGAGCCGAAGACTCTTCTATAGAACTTTTAATGAAAAATTTCTCTTCGGAGCTGATAGTGGGATGGTCATCCGGAGTACTGTAACCCCAGAGAGCCCAGGCCAGTGAAAAACAGCAACCGAAGGCACCGGAAACGTAAAAAACAGTGGGCCATCCTCCCATAAACTCGGAAGAAGAGATAAGACCCGACACAACAACGACCAACGCCGAACCAAATACTGAGCCAAAGTGTAACGTAGCTATGAGACGACTTCGCTCGTTGACGGGGGCCCATTTAGCAATCATGGTGTAAAATACCGGCGTTACCACACCCTAATATTGTGTACGATACATGTTGTCTATTCCGTTGTTTGGGTATGTGGATTAAGTATTTAATAGACATACCGCAGCCAAACCTTGCAGAACGCGGACAAAGAATATTGATTCGACACCATTTCGGGCTGCGGCCGGTATGCCAAAAGCCAGTAGAGACGGAATAAAAACCCCACCGAAGAGCAACCACTTTCCTCCGAATATCTCGGCTAAAAGCCCGCCAATCAAATGCGAGGTAACATATCCGTAAAATATGGCTCCAAGAAGAAGGCCCTGGGTGTACGGAGACCACACCAGTTCGCCGGTCATCTTTAAAGGCAGAGAAAGATTCTCATATACTTATTCTGTTGAACCACGGAGGAGAAACCATTGGTAATTACTTTGGCGTAACGTTCTTCCATAGGTTCATCTAATGGTACCATGGACGTGTCGTTGTCGTTCAGGTCTATGACAAAGTAGTCAGGATCGGGTTTGACTTCCGGTTCCTCCGTGATAGAGCACTCGTCGGAACTAAGCGTTGTGCTTTCCAAGGCCGTCTGATTGACCATTGCTACGATGGTCAAATTGAGGTTCAGTTGCAACGCCGTGTAGGCAATGTTACCCCAACACAACAAGATGATAAGGATATACCGAGACGGGATCAAACTTCGCCTCGTCTCTCGAGGGTTGACATTCGGGGGCGACATTTCCAGATGAAGTTAAAATTCTGTCCAGAAACGATAAAGCCTCGTGAAATATTACAACCAGGTAGGTGACTCGAACCCAAAGAGAAGGAAGCCAATGCGAAAAATGTTGAAAGCAGTTAGACGAAAGCCTGCTAAAACTGCGAACCTCCAAAGAAATTCATTGATAAGTCTATTGTGCGCTGGTGAAAGTAGCAAGCCAGGTGGAAGTAGCAATTTCACTTGTCTATAATACTGGAGCTCAGAGTACACGCATTGCGCAAAATTACACTGGCGTATGGTAAGCAAATGCGAACAAAACTATACTGGCGTATGGTAAGTAAATGCGAACAAAACTATAAGCAGTGACAACAAAACAAGTGTGTAACTGGATTATTCGAAGCATAGTCGTGTAGCATTATATAGAGAATTCACTTTAAGCTGTCAGAACTCCCAATCTCAATCTACAGGCGAACAGAGGGAAAAAGGCTAAAGCCGATTTTGCCAAAACTATCCTACGTACAACTGGCGGAAATATATAGTATAGACAGTAGTAATCCTATTCTAACCAAGGCCCGTTGAATCGACGACCTCAATATACATCTATATTATAATGGACAACAACAACTCACTCGTGGTTCAACGATTTTCAAACGACGATTACGATTAGCACATGTTTATTTTACTAATTCTTACACTATGCACTACATTTGTTTATAAGTTAAAGTATTAACCGATAACCTGATTTTGAAACTATTTTATTCCCATTTGTTTTGGAAACGCGACGTTAGCAACCAAGGATCGCTTCCCTAGTTGAAGTCACTCTACCATTTAAGGCATGTGCGGTAGAATTTTATCGATAAAAACGCTGTATTTCAATGTAAAAGTAAAGAATAGAAATACAAAACCGCCTTGGCTTAAATTATCGGATAGCAAAAAACTACAGAATCACGTGCCTGCGCTCTTCTTAACGACGACCCAAGACCACCACCACTAAAGCGAAGACACTCTTTGAGTCTTCAAGCTCCCTCCCCGGCGCGTAGAAAAGTGGATGGACCGGTTCGGCCCGTATCGAATGATTAATGGAGAGTCTGGTTCATATCACCCGATCTATTTCGTAGGCTTATACGTATATATACATATAGCGTACATATGTATACCCAGAATTTAGAAATTAAGTAGTTGGTGAGAAGAATGTTAATGTGGTGTCTCTATGATGATGCAATAGTTGCTGAAATTAAATACATTGCACGATTGATATGGTAGCTCCCGTTATACTATAGCTCATTTAACTGTTTAATGACACCGAGGGGCTAATCACTCTAAGATCCCTGTGCTACGATTACAGTTTACGCGCTGTCGAGGGTAGTATTTTTAGGATTAGCGCAGTCAAGGTACAGCGTGGACACCGATTAGTATATAATCAGAAGGGGATAATAGAAGAAGGATGACACTCTGTATCCTCATAATACTTTAGTTATGTAACGTCATTCTTCCCAGGCTCACCCTTTTTGATTGCTCTACCGCTCATCAAAACTTCAGGTGGCCATCGCATCGTAAGGTGAATTCTATAATTGTTTGGCACTAAATCCACAGCAATCAACCTACAAACCTCGTCCTGGGGTGGGACAAGAATCCACAAGCGCATGAGTCTTGACAAATAGTAAAGCGCTAATACAGTAATGATGAGGGAACTATATATCGCGTATGTGATTCGGTTTAGTAACCTTGCTCCAAATGTAAAATGATGTTGGGAAGAATGATGTTACAATTACACCCCGCTGTTTATGGTACACTTCTCTCAAAAGTAAGAATCATATACGTCTGGTATAATTGTCTGACCATTCGACGACCACCGACCTTGAAAGATTACCACTGCCAACTTCATACCCTTAAGGTTTCAAAAGGGATCTTTGCATTTTAATTAAACCTAATTAAAACCACTATTACGCATCAGACAACGCTTCTCGGTCTTCTATAGCCTGAATAGTTTAAATTCATCTACTGTTTTTCATTCTCCTATCATTCTGGTAGACCGATTTAATAGCCGTAAGTCCATCAAACCACGACAGAGTAATTACTCGAAACCATTCTTGGCATGTAAATTTGCAAAGTCACAGAAAAGATAGACAGCGCACTTCAAATGAGCATCCTTACATTGCAGAGGGTTCTTTTCCATACCTATTAAGCACGGTATTCTCCTTCAATATAAAAACACGTAGATATTAGCCGATATTATAGGGAAATTTGGGCGTAATTACAATCATTAGAGGACCGAGTTCTGTAGTTTATAATTCTTAAGCAATTACAGGCTTCGCGACTAGAATTGATTAAACTTGACTCGTTAATTTCAAGGCGGAAACCTCGTAGGGTGCTAAAATACGGGTCGAACGATACCGAGTATATTGAATACAGATTGAAACGTACTGTATCACAAAAGTTTCGCGTCTCAGAGACTCGGGAAGCCTTACAACTTTTCTTGCATACTACCAGAAGTCTATTAAGTTGATGAAAAGCATATCACCTTGATTTATGGTCAAATTATAATAATATAACTTTAAGAAGGTTAGTGTTAATTAATTGTAATAAATTTCTGATAATTCTATGTGTAATTAGGCAAGAACATTGCTTATACAAGACCCATGATGATTTGCCAGTAAAATGATAACCATTTCATCAGTTGGCATCAGTAAGCAAAGCTAAATAGAGAGATGTGCAATAACCGTCGCCAGGTGTTTCTGATAACTCGGGCATAAATTAAGGTGGATGTTCTTTGGGGATTTTGAGTCAAAAATGTAATTTCTATCTCCATTTTGCCCTAAGGGACACTGTTTTCGAGTTACTATAATTAGAGCAGTTTAGGGATGACCTCTTAAATTTAGTTAAGAAACTTAAAGGTAAATGCTATTTTAATTAAGGGATCATCCCTAAAACACTCAAGTCATAATTCGAAAACAATAGCCAGGACGGCAAAACATAATAGAACATTTTCGACTCAAAATAGCGAAGAACTACTCAAACATACTCTGGTCCATTTCCTTTAAATATCAGGGCAACAAATTATTCATTAAACGCACCAAACAAAAATGTTATCTTTTAAGATAGGCGATACATCCACGTAAAGCCTTTAGCTCGAAAAGATTAGACTAAATCCCCCAAAAGAAAAAGAACACTAAAAAAAATCAGACTTACCAAGAAGAAGGCGTAATTAATGGACGCAATATTGTTTGGGAAATCCCGGGGAATAGACGAGCCAATCCGATCGCATACGCTACAAACTTTACCGCAGCGAGAGATGAATAAAGAGGAGCAAGAGCAATTGACGGATAAAGAGACGTAGAGAAGGATAAGGATAATAATCCCGAATCAATCACTCGTCTTTCCTCCCATTGATGTCGTCATATAGTTCTTCAAGCCGCTTGCTTCGTATACCATTATGAAATACTATCGACGGGTTCTTGAGATAAAACGGCTTTTCCCTCTGCTAGTCTTAAACACAACAGGGTGGAAGGGACTCTTTGGCAATATCTCTCCAAAATGTCCCACCATATCTTCTTTTTTTATTGATTTTCAAGCCTATAATGTAAATAGAAGAGAAAGAAAACGCGACAAGATCGTTAACCCTCAATGTGTTAAAGGTTAAAAATGACTAAGTAGGCTTAACAAAAAGTGCATAGTTTGAAGTAGGCTTTTCCTGTGTACTAAAGGTCTTTTCCGATAGTACAACTTTTGACTCAACTATATAGATGAGTAAAACTTAAAAAATGTTTTTCTCAACAACTCTATTCGTGATTCAGCATAGTCTAACTTCCATTCACGACCAAAATTGTCTGCCCAACACAAGTTGACTCATTTAATTGAGTCAAAAAGTTCATCTAACTTTTATTCACGACCAAAATACTTTGCTCAACTCAAGTTGACTCATCTAATGGAGTCAAAAAGTTCATCTAACTTCTATTCCCGACCAAAATAGTCTGTTCAACTCAAGTTGACTCATCTAATTGAGTCAAAAAGTTCATAACGCCGAGGATTCGATTTCAAACGTCTATAGCTAGCTATCTGAGAAGGTTGATTGCAATCTGCAATGTACTTAATTCTTGAAGGAGAGAGGAATGGAGTGAAACCCCCATACCTATAGCGTTGCCTATGTACCCCCACCTACGGCACCGTAGTCCTCCCAGCATCCTCAGCGGTTAGGAAGGGTCGTACAGTACGGAATCGTGAAAAGACCTCTGTCTTAAAAACAGAAGCTATTTCTCATACAAATACAATGGCGCTACGCGGCAGCACTTAATAATCGTCTAACCATGGGTAGGGGCAAGAAGTGATATCTAATTTACTAGGGAGAAGGTATAAATTCGCCACATTTCTAAACGTAGTCCGGAGTTAATCCCCGCCTCTAAATTACAACCAGCATCTCATTGGTTCTTGAAAACCCACGTCTTACTGACGACTGAGGAGAGGTGAAATAGGCCGGCCTCCTTTTACGTCCCCCCTTGTATTTTGAAAGGGGGACAGGGACTATGGCGTGCGAATACTTAGGCATCTTAAACCTTCTCCCTAGTAAACCAGATATCGCTTCTTGGTAGGGGCTTGCGCGAGGTACACTGGGAGAGATACCGCGCCGCAGGTCGCCCATCATAATTTCCAATCCATCTCACCTCCCTTCGTGATCTAATCTGATTTTATTTCATACTCCCTTTAGGCTTTATGAACTCTTAAAGGCCGCCAATTTTGAAGTTATTTCAAATTATACGATACAAAACATTATCAAAAGATCATATTAGATAATCTCAAATATGCAGCAAATAATTGAAGAGATAAATTTTTAACTTCAGTTTTTGGCCTTCTAGCTTAACTACGGAATAACAGTCAAGACGTTTTGAATTTTATCGACGGTCGACGTCTACAATTTCTGTAATGGAAAATTTTGTAGTTTTTTTTTTGGCTTCGACTCATTCTAAAAGAAATTTTTTCTTTTCTTTTTAATTCGAAAACGCGTATAAAATATTAAATATTTCAAATGGGAACTAAATGTTTTTCTACAATAAAACAGAATAAGGGCAAAGAGGGTATAAAGAAGGGGAGTAGAAGGCTTCTTTGAAAGTGTCCCTCTAAGCTACCGGTGTGCGCACGCGTATCTTTCTCTGCCCTCTTATTGGTTGAAATGCTTTGAATGGGATATATCAAATGCATAAAAAGACAAGTCGGGAAAACCAAAATATTACCTCTCCGTGTCGAGAAGATTATATAACCTTAAGTATCCAATGAAAACGTCGACCTTTTGCCCTCATCCTTTCCCGCGCTTTGCGCTCCCGCATTTCATCCTTACTCTCAACATTATCTTCCTCCATTTTACATATAAAAATCAAATACTCACAAAAAGAAGTGGCAAAAACCTGCTGGCTCTTTACAACCACTTAATTTGACTTAATATCCAATTTCCAACAACAATAATATACCGGTAGTTTAATTGACAACCTACTAGCATCGAAATTCTCATAAGGAATGGCTCCCGCGGATAAAAAACGGCAATTTTCAACTAGGTGGGCGTTATCTCATAAGATTTGAAAAATATCATTTGTCTTTTTTACCAATGCCTAACCGTTTGGATTTTTTAAAGCAGTCTTAGCACCAAAAAATATTTTTGAATGAGGATAAAAAAGGTCTGTCCTCTCGTAATTTTTTAAGCTTTTATCATGATTACTCTATACAACAGTAACAAGGAGTATAAACCCATTAGTGGAAGCAGTATTTTTTTCCCAAAACAATCTCGCTTATGTTTATGCAATGAATGAAATATATCACAATGCACGGGCCTTGATAGATATAGGAGGCAATGAAGGAAATATATCGCATGCACGGGCCTTGGTAGATATAGGAGGCAATGATAATCTCTCTCTTTGCACGAGAGGTTTATCTTTAATATTTAAATAAATATAATTATTTTTAATTATTTTAATCTTCAATAATTAACATTAATAATAGTTAAATCGTTTAAAATAAAGTTATACTTATTATCTTCTCAAACTTTGCTAATATTGACGTTTAAAGTGAAGGGTACCCCTCTTCCCGCTTTCTTCAAATTTTGGGGTATATATACGATTCGTTTCCATTATAATAGTAAGGAAAAACCGCAAATGCGAAAACCTTTGGTAGCGATCCTACCTTAGGGAGGCTAGACGTTTCTCGTAACCCTAGCTGATCGCCGCGTATATCCTAAAACCAAACGATGATAATGGAGTAGAAGCCAATGATACAGATTGGTGTCTATGTGGAATAGACGGAAGACCAGTGGATGGTGGTGTTAGAAGGCAGTGTAAGTGCAGACGGGTGTCAATGTGGGATTGACAAAGAACAGAAGATGGTGGTGATTAGAAGCCAGTATGTACAGACTGGTGTCCACGTGGAATGGACGAAGACCAGAAGATGGTGGTGATTAGCAGCCAGTAAGAACAGACTAGTGTCCGTGTGGTATGGACAAAGACCAGAAGATTAGTGGCGTGAGAACTCAAGTAGAGAAGCCATTTCCGTGACTGTGAAAGCAGTTCGGAAATGGCGAACACGTTTGCTCCGATACGCAAACTGCGAACGCGGTCACGTGGGTGTAACAACGGACAGACAGACAGACACACACACAGACACACAGACAGACACGGCCGTTACAGAACCTCTCCTGGACTACGTCACACGGAGAGGTAAAAAGCGAGAACTCCCAAAATGCCTTTCTACAGATGCTAGCTTCGACTCCTCATCTTTATACCTCTTTGATACGGGCAAGAAGTGATATCTAGTTTATTAGGGAGAAGGTATAAATTCGCCACATTTCCAGCATAATCTCCAGTCCAAACGTAGGTCTGGAGTTAATCCCCGCCTCTAAATTACAACCAGCATCGCATTGGTTCTTGAAAACTCACGTCAGCGCGACGCGAATGACGAAAATTGCGGATTTTCCGACTGAGGAGAGGCGAAATAGCTCGGCCTCCTTTTTCGTCCCCCCTTGTATTTTGAAAGGGGGTCTGGGACTATGGAGCGAATACTTAGACATCTTATACCTTCTCCCTAGTAAACTAGATATCACTTCTTGATACGGGTAATTAAGGTATCGGAACGTTCAAATAAGGCCAGACTGTATAGTGGCTGACGTTTGGGTATAAAATGCTATTGGATTTGGACAACGTGGAAAAAGCTGTCACGTGATACTTGTTGTCTATAGTAGAATTTTATACTAAAACGTTATCCGCTTCAGTGTGGCCAACACGTTGTAATCTTCGTAAGATACAAGTCTGAATCTTCTTTATTATTGTAGGTAGTAGACACTCATAGTTCCTATTTGAAATAATCACCAGTCTGAGTCAAACTTTCGAAATTCAATGCCAAGCACGTATATTATTAAACTTATAAGACTTTTCATATTTTTATTTCAAAGGGGGTATAAATATAACAGAGTTGGTGAATAGTTGAATTACTCTTTCAGTTTGCTGCACGTGGCTAAACTACATTCAAACGTCACAGCCAGAGGCCAAAATCAACATTAAAACCTAATGTAATGGTCACTATTGCCAAATCAGGGATAGATTTAATTTTAGAAGTAGGAATGGAGAACAGAGTAATCAGGGCGCGCTTCAAAGTCCAGGAACCCCTTCCACGGGACGGATGGGTATGAAAGAAGAGGCGGGTCATAGCGACAGAGGTAAAAAGGAAACGCGTATTTTTCGCCTTCCCCGTCAGCAACGTCATCAAACCGTAGTTTAAATGAGCCAATAAGATAATTTAAACTATTCGTTACGTGTTGGAGGGAGGGGCTCTATACTGGGCTATGAGTCGGACTGAAGTAAATATAAAACGTTCTCCATTCCTACTTCAAAAATTAAATCTATCCCTGGCCAAATATTAAACGTTTTCAAACATAATATCTTAAAATAAAAATATCCAACAATTTCCCACTTCTTTTTATACTCCCTTTATCATAATTAAAAAATAAAACGTAATTTAAAACCATTAATCAACGAAAAATATCGCGCCTATTTTTCCAAAAATGTTTAAATAAATTTACAAAAGTTAATTAAAAAAGATTTCGTATCCTATATCTCTAATCTCTTCGTTATATCGTGCCCTTGAAATTAAATTAACTAGAGCTACATGTACGTGTACATTATATGTCTTTAATAATACAGTTACTCTCAAATTTTGATAATGAAGATAATTATAAAATTCATATTTTATGAAGGAAAGAAGATTTTAAACAAATTAGAAGACTATTGGTAACTTCTATTACCAAATTGATTTTAAGTACTAGCTAAGCTAAGGGGCGTGGTCTCGAAAAATCAATAAAACTTTGCTTAATTGGTTATTAGGGTCTAGATTAGGATGTACTTTACAGCCTTAACCATTAACGGATAGGGGTTCGCGGGCCCAACATTGAGGAGCTCTAACAAAACCACTTGTCAAACCTTCCCCTAGTGTTACTGAACTCAATCATGCAGTTCACAGTCACAAATAGGTAAACAATTGTGACTGTGCTTAAACTTTCAAGACCTTAGGACGTTCAAATTGGGCTGTTCCCTCAAACACTCGTTTAGATAAATCTTGCGAAGGGTAGTTCAGCAGAATGCTAACAGACTATATAGCGCAATTATATAACCGCCTTTTTCTCGTTTAGTAATAAAGCAGTTCAAAATAAAGTCCGTAAAATCTTGGAAAACATTTATTTTAAAAGCCACTTCCCCTTCACTTTATAGGTAGGCAAAAATATTTCTTTCGCCTACCACACATCGGGAGGGCTGAAAGAGGAATATGAAAATGGTAAGCGTAAATAACGGTTAGCTTAGACAGGTGAAATATGAAAAATGGTTCCTCCATCGTACGTTATCTTTCATTTTAAAGTCAAAAAGAAAACACAACTTTTCCCTCTTTTTGGAATAAAATACGCCCTCATCTCCGAAAAAGCGAAGAGCAAGAGAGAGAGAGAGAGAGAAGAACACGAAGAAGATCAACTAGAAGGTATCTTTAACATTCGACGATATGTTGCAGGCTATTTCAACCACGGAAGAAGTAGAGAAAGGCGCGTTAAAGGGGGAAGGTAACTTGAACGGCACAGTCTTGTCTGTATCTCACGCGCAGCTACCTTGGCGCACAGTGTGGAGACAGAAGGAAATTCAAGATGGTAAATATGGGAAAAGATGGTTAGAACAGTGAGCACTTCCTCCGTGGTTGTAAACATATTTCCTTTCCCATTTGTTCTCTCTGTTGCACTCATGGCGCATGTGCGGAATTTTAGGACAGAGCCAGTGCACGATACCGGTTTTGAAAGGGGGGGGGCTGCCGGAGAATAGACTTTTTCGATGTAAAAAAAGGGGGGTAGGTAACCCTTGCCAATCTCTGCGCAATTTCATGATACAAAAAGACTGCAGCGCAGGCGTCAAAAGGCGAGATGGAAGGCAAAGTTTAACCCCCGTCTCTTTTCCTCTTAGTTTCATCGAAATGGTCCATTTGGTTGCTCCGAGTCGCCTCCTATAGGTGATTGCTGATTGCACCTCAGTGGTAGGAACGGGCAATAAACCAATAACGTGCACTGAGCCGTGTAAGTTTTTCAGTACTTTGTTCCAGTTGCAGTTCTATCGTTATCATTACCAAGTGTTTAATTATCATAGAAACCCTCGCGGAGGAGTTGTGGCAGACACACGAGCATAAACGCCACTGTTGCCCTGTTCCAGTGATTAGAGCCTACATTCACTAAGGGATCACTAAAGGTCTCATCATAATTTAACAGGGAAGTCAACATTAAAAGTATTTCAAACGTCTGTTATCCTGTCACGTAAAGCACAATCACGTTCCTCACATCGTAACAGTTACAAATAGGTGTAAAAATTTATTTTGTCTAGTACTAAATCTCATTCACTTCGTTTTCTGGGAAATAACTTCGCATTAATCCACTTTTGCAAACCAATAGCAGTGGAAGCTGTGGAACTAGAAGAGCGGAGCTCTTTTACCTCAACAATAGTCCCATAACAATCTCCATAAGAATGGGTCAAAAGGATATCTGCTACGAGCACGTTTCCTCCATGGATGCAAGGGTAATGGCATGTCTCTCCTGACGTCGTGTTCGTTCCTCGTAGAAAAACACAAAGCTAATATTCGCCCTTCATAGTAAAGGATTTTCCGGAAAAAGAAACCATTGCCTACTGCGATCTCCATCTCCACCCGTTAACCCTATTACACCATAAAGGAAAAACCATTGTAGGCTTTGGAGGCAAAACCAAGCATGCTTTTCAAGCTTGGGTATTAGGACTGAATGCTGCCACCTGTCGATGGAAATATTCTTTTAACTAAGTCACATGTACGTTCTTGCAGTTAATAGGAATCATTGTGTGTGCATCTAGGCAAATTTTGTGGGAAGAGCTAGACTAATCAATATGTATGACGAATTTTACCTCGCGAATAATCTATGTCGCTGCACCTTGCATAGAGTAATGGAAATACTACGTATGCAAACGTCATACCCTTAATTCTATCTCACCTCAGTGTCATCCCCTCTTACAAGAGGGCGCCCATAGGTCGGGATACACCGTCTACACCCTATACCGCCACTAGTCTATACGAACTTGCCTCGCTAACAACCAATGATATCACAGAAAAACGTCAGAATTATGAGAGGTAACCGAGTCCTCAACCCTTGGCCCACAAAACCAGCAGAGAAATTTACATGGAAGAAAAGGGGGCTAAATAATTTCAACTCATTCTGTTGCTATAACCAGGTGGCACCCTAACCTTATGCCCAACCAAAAACCGGGGTACTATGGGTAAAATGTTACGTCTATGCATGGTACGGGCATGGACTAAGCAATACTGAAGGACGGATGGCAGAGGGAGAAAGTTGAAAAATACTTGTTAATTCGCCTTCTAGCGGCAGATAGTAGCAAACCGGATAGTGGGGGAATCAACATTCTAGAGAGGGTAGCAGCTAACGTCTTACTTTGTCTAGATGGCGCTAGCTTTGTTCGGTTTTGACTCAGTATTTTTATAACCCCCCGTCCATTTTGGGGCTGAAAAGGGGAAGTAAGCTTAACGTTGGTTGTTTAGTCGCTTAGTATGGGGCTCTATGGGCTGCCATCGGTCCTTCAGTATTGCTTTGTCCATGGTACGGGCCTCTCGTGTTAGCGGTACCGAGCTTGCTACTCCAGGGTCGAACTTTCTTCCATCATATTCTGTTCTTGTTTAAAGAGGAAACTTTGAAATGAAGATGGCTGAGCAGTCTCTTTGACTTTCTCTCGCATGGGCAATGCCGTTACTTATAGACGTACCTACACTTTTACAGAGTGTTATTAGGTTATGCTACCAGTAAAAAAAGGGGCAGAGAAAAATTCCCTTTTACTCTTTGAGAGAAAAGAGAAATTCTCTCTCTCTCTCTCCCTTTTTCTTTCACAGCCAGGTTAGCTTGCTCCATCGCATTTTTCATCGAATGATTAATCTTTCGAAAAAATAATTAAACTTCGCTTTTATTTTTTTTTTACCGTCGAAAGTCGAGAAGGAATGGAAGAGAACAGGCGATGAAAAAAATTGTAATTGCGTAAAAAGCTTTTATCTCGAATCCCTTCCTACTTTTTAGCGTAAACTTCTGAAAAATATATTTCAAACTGCAACAGTTTGAATATATTGAAGCTGGTTGAATTTGCGATGGGGGTTAAAAAATATATAATATCAGGAGATTATCACTCGAAGTTGAATACTCTGACCTGTTTAATTTTGATTTGTAGACCAACTCGTCAAAATACAGGTTGTTTACTAAAGGTTTGTCAGAAATTAAGGGGATGTTTTTCGGACGACTTCGAGTCGAAGATGATCTACGACATTTTGATGTCCGAGCCACTGTTTTCAAGTGATGTTAGAAGTGTTTTAGGGATGACCCCTTAATTAAATTAGAAATCAATGTGTTTCAGTTTCTTACTTAAATTTATAGGGGCTCATCCGTAAAGCACTCCAATGATAACTCGAAAACGGTGGCCCGGACGTAAAATGTCATGAAACATTTTAAGCCTGAAATCGTCCCAAGAGCACGTACTGCCTAGTCTGCCTTTAATTGCTGACACACCTTTCATAAGCACCCTGTATAAATTAGAGTATCCTTGGAACAATTCATAAATAACTTCACTCTTTAAGTTCACACCATTTTGTAATTAAAATCAATGTTAAAAGCACAGGTCGAAACATTTGAACTGTAAACCACAAATGACCTTTGGGAGAAAGGCGCAATCATGAACATGACGCAAGAAATTCTTATTGAGCAGAGATGATATTTACAGATATGGTATGGATCTTTTTACACATTATTTTCTTGAAGTATCCTAGTATTTTGAAACTTTCGAGTACAGAATGAAGACAACGAGATAACGATTACACGTGTCACTTGTACAGGGTGTTACTGAAAGGTTTATCAGAAATTAAAGGGGAGGAGATGTAGTTTGGGCTATTTAGAGTCGAAAATGTTCGATGACAGTTTGCCCTAAGGGCCAGCCACAGTTTAAGGTTTAATTGAAGTGTTTCACTTATGAACTCTCAATTAAATTAAATTAGAAATCATTGTCTATCAGTTTCTTACTTAATTTTAAGGGGTCATATGTAAAACACTCATCAAATCATAACTTGAAAACGGGGTCCCTTAATGCAAAATGTCATAGAAGTCACATTTTCGACTCAAAATCGCCGAAAGAACACTACTGCTCCATTATCACCCCTAGCATTCTGGCCAACCTTCTGGACACGAATTTTACCATGTCAAAGGCAGGAACCAATCAGATCTAATACACTAGGTCTCATTGTTTCCTACCTTTGGCTTAACTATAGCCTTTACCAAGCTTAGCCACTGTGTAATGGAAAATCCATCAAAGGGGCATCAATGGAGCCCTTTGCTTTAATGACTAACAGACCTTTCAGAAACACCCTGTAAAATTTCCCGGAGATACGTACAGCATCTAGAACTGTTTTACTTCAAGTCACTGACTTCTGATTATACATAAAGCTTTTTATCTTTAGGGTTTTTGAGGTTGAAGAGTGAGCAATGCTGAAACCTCTGTTTTTTTTTCCTTTACGTTTTTTTTTCTTCTTCTATTTTTCACAGCTGTTGATTGTTTTCGTATTTTTCTCTTATAAACACTACAGACTTTATTCAGTTTTAGTAAAACGTTCGCCTTTTGAACCCATACGATAAAACCGAACACGAAAACAGCGTAAAAATGGTATTTTAGAACTGAAGTGTTTTCGGTTTTCAAACAAGTATTTCTCTCAGATAAATTCAGCTTCATAGTTGAAATTTGGAGTAAATATTACCACTTGGAACGGGATATGAAGCTTTGTATGTTAGATACTCCATAAATAAAAGCTTAGTATCCCGTTTCAGGGTAAATGCCTACTCCTAGTTGAAAGTATGAAGAGGAATTTCTTTATAATGCTATTGAACCTAGCTCGAGATCACATGTTTCATCGATAACTTAGTAACATTAAATTTAACCCTTTCAAAATCATGGGAAATGAATTCGGTTTTCGTGAGTTCTGTCTTATCAGTTTGATTTCTTTACAAAAAATATCAGAAAAGAGTAATTTCACTGGCATGTATTAAGAACTTCCATCAAAATGATATAAAGAATGACTAATATTTTTGTAGCACCCTAGGTGCGAAGGCACTCGGCGTTGCCCGTCGTGACATTTTTTATTACTTTTCACGCGGACATTATTCCATAAAGAAGGGTTTTTAAGTTTCTGGCCGCCATTTAAAAAGATGGCGACAAATCGAACGCAAAAGACCATTCAGCCCGTCTAGACTTGGAAGAGGGAAGTAACTGGAAGGGAAATCTTGCGGTACCCAAGCTCGGGACACGGAATTGCGCAATTGCTTGAACGTCATATAGTGCTGCCACCTTTAAGAGTAATTTTGAAGTAAAAGTACTTTTATTTTTATGGCGAACGTTCAGGCTTGGAAGAGGGAAGTACTCTTTATTTATATTTTTATGATATCGGAAGTCACTTTTACAATTAATGTAACAGCAGTACTTCCCCATAACTAAACAGAGTCAAAATAATAAAAACCGTTGCGAATTGCGCGTTGCTAAACTTTGGAAGATAAAAGTTAGCCTAAACCGTCACTGAATTTATTTTTTTCGAAACTGAAAAAAGCAGACGAATTTCACAAAATAAGAATAAATTTCAACACTAGGTGCCGCTACAGACTGACGTTCAACCAAATTCGCCCCCCTCCTGTCCCGCGCCTGGGTACGTACGGCTTATGTTAGAGGTATCGTATTTTCCATTCCAGTACTTCTCTCTTCCAAGGTCTAGATATTAAAGGAAACCAGTGTACTAAATATTTGTGAAATCGGTTGAAACGCGCGGACTTAGTTGCACAAAGAAGACTTTTTACATTTCTGGGCGCCATTTATTAAGATGGCGGCGGATTGGAAACATCTTTCTTAGTACACGCCTACTACTTATGAGTAACGTTCGTGCAAATTTTCAGCCTTCTAGGGCAAGCGGTTTGGGCTGGTTGGGCGTTGATTATCAGTCAGTCGGGACTTTGATTTTAATAGATATAGAAGACTATCAGCTGTAAGGGATAATAGACGAAGGATGACATTGTAATTGTATCCTCTTAAGTTTGTAAGGCATATTTTTCGGGAAAATTGGCTACTAGTTTCTCAAAATTTACCAGAAACTATTTAAAAAAGAACATATTTAGTTATTAAATTAAGTATTGGTTTATACATAGTGTTTCAAAAAGGCTGGTAGAAACCGTATAACCGTCTATGTACAGCCATTAAAAATGGTACATCGTGTTCTGGAGAATTTTGCCATTCCGGGCCATCCATTTACAATTGGAGTTTTTTACGGATAAGCCCTTAATATTAAATTAAATCAGCATTTTATTTCAGTTTCGTTACTTAAATTTAAGGATATATCAATAAAACACTCAAATTACCACGTAAACGGTAGCCCCGGAATTAAAAAAAATGCAGTATAATATTTTTTATACTCAAAATCGCCCATATAAACCCGCTAAACTTCATTCCTACCACCCTTTCTGTAATACCATAAGTTTATCATGCCTCTAAGTAGAGAAATGGCTGCTACTCCTATGGCAATAGTGTTTGTCTGGCTCACTTTAATGAAACCCTATACTCCTTCCGTATCGTTTATCACGGTTGCTTAAGTAAAATTCGTCCCCCCCCCCAATGCCTGCCTATATGAAACGTAAAAATCTCCTTTATTCCATTGGATGATTTTTTTCACGTGACCTATTTAGTAATCGTCTCGACCAC
Organism: Phalangium opilio; assembly: GCF_054372755.1. NCBI lineage: Eukaryota > Metazoa > Arthropoda > Arachnida > Opiliones > Phalangiidae > Phalangium > Phalangium opilio. Next base: position 5,968,609 of record NW_028324226.1, read on the forward strand.
TTGGTGGCTGCACCGCGACAGGAATTTCAAAATTTTCTCTCTTCGGATCTTAGTGCTATACGAGTTCTGACGTCACAGTGGCCTGCGGAAGATGCCCAGTTGTAACCCATATTTGTGTACTTAGAGGCATGATAAACTTATGGTAATACCCTGCATAACAATCCAGTACACCTATCTTTTCTTTTCGGGTGTTAGGTATATAAATTCAGTATGAAAAAGCCCAACTCTTAGGGGAAATATCTCTTATGTATTTCCTATGATCGCCTGTAAAATGGTTACCCCGCAATGCAATAATGCTCGATATTGAAAAATAAAATGATTTGCAAAAATAATTAAAAAAAAACCCTTTTAACTTAAGAAGTAACTCGCTCAAATTGCGGGTGAATGAATTCTCTAATCTAAAAATAAAACGTAAGGATTTTAGTGGGTTTTTATTCCGTAGTTCTTTAGCATTTGATGGAGAAGTTAATATTAAACGAGACTCGAAAATGAAAAAGATTTTTTTTTTTCATAACTCTGTTGTCTTTTGACGTTTGGCGCGTTATAAACGGCTTCACTCTACTTCCAAGTCTGACGTTATATATTTTACTTAAACTGTTTTACATCAGAAAATGGAACAGAAAAAAAAATTGTACCTCTCCAAAATCTGTCACAATGAGAAATAGAGAATATAAAAAGGTTTGGTAGTGTAATCATAGCAGACAAGTAATTTTAAACTTTTGGAACGAAATGAGGATTTGCTTGTGAGATTTATATTAATATTTCTACCCGTCTAAGTAACACCATAAGTTTATAAGATATGGTCCATAAGTATGACCAGAAGTAAGATAAGCGACTAGAAGTAAAGTGCTCTAGCATTGGTAATACATCCTGGTACTAGTTAACAAATTTGATAATTTTGTGCCGCTTCCATCGCGCCTACACTAGAGAGAAAAAATTGGTCTAGTTCCAAAAATATTTCCTAAAGCCTTCCCTGAGGGGAAGATTGAGATCTAAAGCCGCGGAACACGGACGCTTGTGCTTGAATCTAGTTCGGCCGTCTACCGCCGCAAGCGTCTCATATGTTTTGGAGGGAAAATTCAGAAACCGCTACCAGAGGGCCAACTGTTTGTGTGTTGTCAAGAATATTCACTCCGCCAAGTAAAGAATTTGGTTACTTCGATACTTCCAGTCCAATATCTTACTTCTGGTATGACACTATCTATACTTCGTAATGCTAGAGACTTACTGAGAGCTAGTTCGAGAACGACAAGTGACTATTGACTACACTCGGTGTTACAACCCATCTTCCTATGTAGTCTGTACTAAACATTTGACATCGCCTCACCAGGCATCGCTTTACTAGAATCTATGGCCTACGTCACTTCATGACAAGCTCTCAGTAACCAGTGAAAAACTTATGGAACATACCTTATGAACTTATAGTAATATGAAGAATGGAAAAGAGTGTGTTTATTTACGGTCTCAAGTGAGGTCTACACAATAAAACAGTATAACTGAAATCTTGTCGTAGAAGACAAGATTCTCGTGAAGTGTTTTGAGGCTCTCTTTATGCTTGGAGGATGAAAAAGAAAATCAAATGATACAAGTGATTGCGCAATATTAGACTACCAGTTAAGGGTACGCGTATTATATCTAGTGTAATTAAACGTTATGTATACCCTACTAAATACCGTTGAATAACAGGGCTTCACTGATAAAATGTACTGGGCTTATAAAGCAAAGCCTCCTCGAAACAATATCACAAGCTACCTTTCCCAATAGAAATACACGTATAAGCCAGTAAAGCCTGGCCTGGTGCAACTGGAAAGTTACATTAGGGAATCAGGGTCTAGCGTTTTCTTGCATCAGAAGCGAGGTTGCGTCCAAGCTAAAGCTAGAACCAATATTGTTGTTAATGGCGGCACTAGAGTAATCCTGGCAGAATCCATTTTGTAGATGAGCTTCCCTGCTCTGGTTGCCCCCTATATCTTGCTTGACCTCGCCCTCTTTTCTCTTCGACCTTAGAGGATACTCAAACGCAACTAGCATTTTAATTAGGGTTCTTACATCAAAATCGTAGCGAGAGGCAGTAGAAAGGTCGGCATTAAAGGAGCTCGGAAAAAAGTGCCATTTCAAAATATGAACAATATTTATACTGGTAACTATCTGAAACGATATCTCTACTTCTTCATTTATAATTCTCTATGGCTTAAAATTAAATACGTTTATGAATATGATAATTTTATATACGTAACTTATAAACGATTTAACACGAAGAGACGCATTATTGGAATTAACTATTACACCTAATCAAACGATCATGTTACAATAGTATTAGAGATAGATTAATGATGACAAGCCTATAATGCCCAAGTATAGGTTTGTAGTACCGGCTTTTTCCACGCGAGAAAATGACGTCACGTTGATCAACGAAGCTCAACGCGTTTTGTCTCCGTTGAGCGTTACTGAACGCAGTCGTTATAGCTACTGTCGCCCAAAAATCTTCCGTCTGACGAATCGTACTCAAGCAGACGACGATTCTGACTCAGGCGTCTGACTGTGATTACGTAATTAAATGATACGTTGCGCAGACTGACCATGCGCACTTTAAACTAGACACTTGACCTGCAGCTACGTTTCCCAAAGAGAGACCTCTATACAGACTAAACTTTCCATTCATGATCTTCCCCGATCAAAGAAACTCTCACAGGTAAGTACTCCTTTAAGGAAAGATGGGATAGAGCCGGGAAGATGCGGAAAAGCCGGACGATTCCCCCACGGGATAAGCAACACCCCACCCCCGCGTAGGAATATGGACCTCACCCCTATTCCATTAGCGCCACAGACTATTAATAGCGAATGGTCGACGCTACTGTTTGCCCAAACGTCTACGACGCGAATCCCAAGCAAAACTCCTATATTTTCTAACTATATCGTCTAAAAGCCGCACGTCCCACCTTGAGAGTTCAAAGCACTTGAAGCATGACGGAATGCGTATCTTAAAGTGAGGATGAAACCCCTTTCCCTTCAAGCTTCACTCTCGGAACTCTGAACAAGAGAGAAGACTTTATAGTAGAACATCGTTGATGCTCCATGGGAGTTGGAAAACAATATTTTCGTGTTGGTCCCTTGAGATGGAACAATTTATTACAACATGTATGGAAAAGATACAGCATGATAGGTCTATGGGTTGTGGCAGGAATACATAAAGCTATTGCGCAGTCATTTTCCCAACGTATCTAGGCGGATTTTGTGCCAAGAGCTAGACTAATGATTTTTGTACGACGAATTTTACCCAGCGTATATTCTATCTCGCGTGCACCCCTCAAAAATCGCATAGAAATTGACATGTGAGATACAAAAGCACAATGATTCCAATTAACTGTATGCATTCCTGGTTGTGGCTATAGTACTAGTCTATATTGGCGTAACAATGTAGCTATATTAATCAGTGGCAAAACCAAGAGCAATTTTCCGGGGTGCAATGGTACCTTTTTTGCCCCGATTGTTGTCGACTGATGTTTTTAATTTTCATAGGCTTCCCTAAAAGTTTTATTACACATATTGTAACTATAATAGAAAGTTAAAAATGTTTTCGTAAGCTACGTAAACTGCATAAGTTAAATCACAACTCTATAATGCATAAGTATGGGTCTGCTATTGGTGGCCATATTGTCCATTAAAGACAAAGTTATAAACACTGCAGCGCCATCTTTGTTTGAAAGTTTCTCCCACAGGCCGGAACCGAACAGAGGCATTCAGGTCTACTGGGATTAGCCTAGGAGTTAGTTTACGGGTTGTGATCGAGATCACTGTAGGCGAAACACTCGGTTTCCCACAAATTGGCCACCAGGAGACGCCACGATACAGCACTCTACCCTGGTCGTAGCAGAGCAAGGGAGATTACTTGAGGGAAAGATGTAGTTCTAAAATTCTCGTGATTAGAAGTAACATGCCAGATAGAGTTCCGTAACTTCCAGAAACGTCTGCTCTCTCCCTTCACTTGAAGGCGTCAGAATTGTCATGTGACCGTAAATTTAGCAGGCCTGTTACTCAACACGTGTCTGCTCGTTTGACCTACACCGTGTTCTATATTGCATATGCATGCTAGTAGCAAATATACTTTCCACCCATACTTTGAGGTGTACGATAGGTTTATGTTCAGATAAAGTTATGCAGGATTGGAGGAAAGAGGTGAGATGGAAGAGTTATCTAAATAACTATAACGTAGCCTCAGCGCCACCATCTAGGGAACGGCAACGAAGTCCTCTCAGCATCCTGTTGGTTTTGGTAAGGTAGTAAGTTACGAAAACGTCGACAATGCCCCCTGTGTCCTAAAAATATAAGCTATTTCACGGGAACTAGCTTCAATATTTAAATTAGCGCTAGGCGGCAGCACTTAACAATCCCCTTCCAAAGGCAGGGGAGTGAGCAAGGTAATCTGGGGGACTTTCATAGCTGCACATGGCCCACAAATAGTTCTACTCCACTCCATCTCACCTCTCCTCCAAGCTGACAGGTGTGCCTTAACAGCAGACGATAATAATCCACTCTCCATCACTGTTGAGTAATCACGTGGTTACATATTTCGCTTGAAAATACACCTTAACTTCGCGAGGCATCAGAGGCACGCACGAAGATAGACTAGTACTAGGCCTAGTCATAGTAACGCGTGTTACTGTTTTTGTAGGTAGCGCTTGTAATAAGCTTTATTAGAGAGGATGGAATAGAAGCTCAGGAAAAACTAATTAAATAGGGGTAGGCTTTTTCAGCTTAAGCTCATTAGGGTTAGTTATAATTGACGGGGGCTAAAAATACCACCACGCCTGCTCGTATATTTTTTTAATCAAAGTGATGGGAAGCGGAACGGAACGAAGCTGGCCTTTCCATGCATCTATCTAATCTACCTTATCGAATTCGAACAAGTTCGGGACTGAAAAAGTATATTAGAGCACTCCGGTAAAAGTTTCCGAATAATGGTAAAGTGAATTAGAAAATGAAATAAACTATAACATAATTGGCACCCATGTTCTATACAACTACGGTTTTCAAAATGGTCAAAGGTGATATTTGGAGTATAAAGTGTGGTAGGGCCGAAATAGATTGGGTTCTAAATGAGATTTTGAGTCGAAAAGGTTTTATGACATTTTGCCTTGCAGGTTATGTTTGGAAAGTTTCACGGATGTAGGCCTAATTAAATTATGGGTTCTAAGGGAGATTTTGAGTCGAAACGGTTTTATGACATTTTGCCTTGTAGGTTATGTTTGGTTTGTCTTTCAGTTTCGTATGTTTATTTAGTTTAAGGGGTCATCCTTAAATGACCCTTATCATAACTTGTAAACGGGGCCCAGGGCAAAATGTCATAGAACATTTTCCACTCAATATTGCCCATAGAACCCACTGTACGTTGGCCTTACCACCCTTTTTTTGAACACCCTGTTATGCTTAGATTGAAAAAAATCTACCGTGTTCTTGGTAACGTTAGCCTCCTAAAGCGTGTATCATTTATAGAATTTCATTACGCAATAGGGACTTGGTAATTCGGGCTTAGTTCCACCCCTAGCGCAATTATGGTCTGTTATTTACAAAATGAAAGCCATATTTAAGCTAGCGTGACGTTGCATGACGTAGAACTGCCAAGTCCCTATTAAAGAAAAGAAATTTCGTAGAAAACGTGCACAATAGAATTGATGGAATGGGTGCTGTATCGTTAGCAGGTTTCGTACGAAATTTTTATATTGAAAATCCCTGACTTTTCCAGCTTATCCATGACCAAATTTTGCCAATATCCCTGACCATTTTAAGGTTGTTTACCAGAGTCCACTTCATCACACTTGGTTCATGTTTATCATTGCCCGAAGCATGGTTAGGATGGCTTGATATACCAAACGAAATCCTTGACATATCCTAGACTTTAAATCCCTGACTTTTCCCCCTATTTTCCATATCCCTGATTCATCCAGTTTCCACGCGAACCCTGATTAGCTCCCTTAATATAGCTATTTCAGTGAGGTTTAGTGTGATGCTATCCTAATTGCAAATAGGGAGAAAACAATGCCAAACATGGCCTACAGTTGAATAAGCTGATAGATTTAGGCAACAGAAATACATCTATGAAAGCAGGGATAGATTTAATTTTTGAAGTAGGAATGGAGAACAGGGTAATGTGGGCGTGCACGCGTCAAAGTCCCAGACCCCCTTCCACAGGATGGAGGGGTATGAAAGAAGAGGCGTGTTATAGCGACAGAGGTAAAAAGGAATAACGTATTTTTCGCCGTCCCTGTCAGCAACGTCATCAAAACGTAGTTTAAGTGAGTCAGTAAGATAATTTAAACTTTTCATTTCGTGTTGGAGGGAGGGACTCTATACTGGGCTATGACTCGGAACCGTTCTCCATTCCTAATTCTAAAATTAAATCTATCCCTGATAAAAGAAAATGGATACGGAAAACGAATTTAGGTATTCACATTTCCTTTAGTCAAATTCGCGAGTTAGCTTTTAAGAAAATGGTATTTTGAATAATTTAGTAGTGAAATGGTTGTAAGAATATGTTGGAAAAGCGAGTATAGATAGTACTAGAAGCTAAGAACCTTGTATAGCCAATGACTTGTGTAAAGGTTGGCAAGAACGATAAGGGTTAACGGGCAAAACTCTCAATTCCCTTTATCGGTCATCGGGGAGCGAGTGCGAAAAACAGCTTCGCCTAAGTGGGCCACGCTTGCATTACAATCTGAAATGGCGCAAGGCGCGAGCCTGCGGGCCTCCTCGAGATAAGTATCAGTTATTCCAACGGAATCAGCATTTTCGCTTCCCCAAAAAACACGTCCTACACCGTTACTCAAGTAAACGGCTATGCAAACGGGTTATCAGACACGAGTGTAAAGCACGCGTTACGCCATGTCTGTTGGTCGAAGCAAATGAGAAATCATTTACCAACCTCAGTTTGCTTCAGACCGCGATGGCCTCCTCGCATTACGGAAATTTCAAGAGTATAAACGTATTTTTTCACCAATTCGTTCGTTTTGTCGTAATTAAGGTTGGTGAGTGGTACAAATTGTGTCAAAGGCTACACATTTATAAATGTATTGTGACACATCCTCGGTGTTTCTGAAAAGTATGTCATAAATAAAAGCGGTTGCTCCATGCCTCAGGCCGAGTGAAAAGTGTCACAGAACACATGGGGTCTAAAACATTTAGTTTCAGAGGCACGGGCCCCCAAACAAGGATTTTGGCACACATGTGGAGGAAGACATATCAATTTCAATATCCTCCACCGTTCATGTGCCTTTATTTAGCTAGGCTGATAATGTAAAAGTAGTTCAAAGTGTAATTTTGGTACTAGGCTAGGAAATTATTTCTTGACCTGTTCCAAAAATGACCGTCTGATTCGATTAAAATAAGTTCCTCTTTATAACATCAGAGAGTTTAACAATAAAACAGACTGCAGTAACAGAGATCAAAGTTCACCATCTTCCTTGTCGCGGATCGGCGTGCCTATCCCCTAGCTTCTTTAATAATGGCAATGGGTCTGCGTGGGAATCGCCCTTGCTTCATAGAATCATAGCTCAGGATTTAATACGCTTTTTATAGTTATTTGCCTGATATAGAACAATCCTCTTTATTAATGAATAATCCTCTTTATTAATGAATAATCCTCTTTATTAATAAATAAGCTAACTTCCAAATACCAAGAAATTTTACGATTTTCGTCATAATTTTCCACAAATCTGAAAAAATATGTTGTCTTATCCCGATTAATATTTTACCCCTCACCAACACTATAATACACATTCTATTTGGCAGTGGAAAATGTACCGTTTAATCCAGGATTCCCTGTGAACCACTGGCGAACTCTATACTTCTACCAAACGTTTTTTTCAAATACAAGCTGGCCACGAACCTTTGTTTTTAATTGCACCTGTTGTAGAAGAAAAGCAACTTAATTGGCGAAAATTGGGGTAAATATTTACACCGGATTTTCCTCGTAATGCGCGGATTATCGAAACAAATTACAAAATTTCCTTCAAGATGAACCCCCTCCCCCCCCCAAACACCGAAGGTTATTTCGTAAATATTTGGTTTAAATTTAAAATTATATATTTTTAGAGTTAAATTATTAGCTTAGTAACTTGAATTAAATCTAGCAGCAGTTCCCAAATCTCTAACAATCAAACAATACAGTTAGTTGAAACATTAAAATCTCTAAGCTATATTATCACTTTCATTTAGGGACTCCCCGCGGTAGGCTTAGGCTAGCTTACAACTGACGTGATTCAAAAGGGTATTCAGAGACTAGACGGAACTCTTTTATTGAATTTGACAACAAGGTTTGGTATATGATGCGGAGGCGGCAGCGGTACTGAAAAAGCTTAGCGCGTGGATAGAGAAGCAAGAATGATGATGGAGAGAATGGTCACGCTCGCGGGGTCCACGAGGGAGTGGTTAGGTTTGTACCGTTGAAGATCGCGTGCCTTGATAACCAGGGGAAGGAAAGAAGCTTTACAATATATTACCTTATCTAATCACGCGTAGTGCTCCTATAGTTCGTAACCGTAGCGGCGCCAAAATAGCTCAGGGTGGGGATCACCGAGTCAAGCCATTTTAACTCCCATTTCGTCATATTCCACCAGTGAGCAGGTATAAGGAGGAGTAAATCGGGAGATACCAAATTCTCCGTCAGCCCCCTCCCATTTTCAAAACCCAGACAGAGCTGTGGCTCATAGCCGTTTTCCTTTGGGGTAATACGAGCGCTCCCGAAGTGCTCCAAAAAAATTCGTTTTCATTGGGAAAAAACGAGCGACTCTGAGACGGGGGCGCGTCTTCCATTGGTTCAGTCTCTCCCTCCCGGTTTGCTCCCGACTCTAGAGACGGAGCGACCAAAATGGAGCGCCTGATGACGTCACAAAACCGCTCTGAAAAAGCTTTTCTCCTTCATTGGGAGCAACTAGATCAGGTCCTCGGAGCTAGAGCGATGACGTATCAACAAAATACGGAGCGATCTTTGAGCGTTCTCAGACAACCCCAAAGGAAAATGCTATCAGTATCAGAGTTCGGCACATGCTCAATCAGCGCAACAGAGAGGAAAAAAGTCAAGTTTTTTCCACGAGCAGTATTCTTAACGGATCACTTTACGTTTGGCTCCTGGGCTGTGCGCCGAGGTAGGTGCGCGTGAGAGAGGTATCGGGTTGTTGTTATAGTTATCGTCCCCTTTCCCTCTTTGATTCTCCTTCTTATAAGTTCTCACTGATTCCACATGGGTGGGGGTTACGACTTACGAAATCTCTTATGACTAATCTCCCCCAGAAAAGAATATACTATCACCGTGGTATTGAATTTAATGAAAGAGAAGCGCCAATTCGGCAAATAGCTAAGCCTGAACTCGCCATATAAGTGGGTTGAGTGAGGAAAGAGATTCGGGGAAGGAAACCCGTTCGATTTCGGAAGTTGGTTGGTAAAAATAGAGATGCGGGTATATGAATAAACCCCTTTTAACAACGCCTATGTATTTCATCTCGACGTAAAGTGTTAACTGAAAAATTGTGCTGGATGTAAAGAGCTATACTTGGGGAAATTTTTCCGTTAGAATTTAACTTATTCAACACTTGGTTATCTTAAAATTACTATGGGGCCTCTATGAGGGAAACGTTTTAGTGGCGACGAATGAAACGGAATATTTGTGATAAGTTGACAAGGAGTAATATTTTAACAAAAATGTGTGATGCTATATTACTTCCGGTAATTTAATACTGCAGTAATTAAACTACCGACTTGTCTCATACCGTAATTTTACCATGGTAATTTACAGGTAAATTACTAATAATTTTTGCCAATGATTCAGTTATATTTTCCACCCAGAATAAAAACTTTAAAGGAAAGCGCGGATCCGTTGGTGCCCCTTAAAGGTGGCATTTCTACTACACAGGGGCTAAGCTTGCTAAAGGCAGGAACCAATGGGACCTAGTGCATTAAGTCTGATTGTACCTGCCTTTGGTAAGGTTAATTTCGTGTCCAGAAGATTAGCCAGAATGGTAGGGGTGATAATGGAGCCGCCTCTTGCTTTAAATTGATTAAAAGACTCAAAATAGCCCAAAGAACATTCCCTTAATTTATGGCAGACTTATTTAAAACACCCTACATATAATCCTAGTCCTATAGACAGAGCTAACTCCGACCATTTGGCTGTTTGGACTTGGGGGTTCGGCTTTCGGACAATTTAAATTACCGACAGAACAGCAATTTAACGCTTCCAAATTGCATAATTTCAATTTGAAAACATCCATTATCAACTGTCCTGTCATTATTGTGGAAAATATTGTCATTATTGGTGAATAACTCCTTTCTTTCCTTAGTTTTGTTTGCATCGGTCAATGCATAGTAATTTATTCATTACTTAAAGAGAAGTGGTTTAGATATGAATCCTGCGGGTGACACTTCTGACTTGGAAAGCAACGGTACTTTATAACAAAGCTCGAGATGAAAGAAGATCAAGAAGTCAAGAAACTCTCAGAATACATACGGGACCCTTCGTCCTCCCCTAATACAAAGAGCGAGAGCGAGAGAGAGAGAGAAAGAAAGAGAAAGAACTGAAGTGGAACACCATCATCTTCGTTTCAAGAGGTACGAGGTCGGTTGCCAAGCAAGCACGAGCCAAGCATGCACGAGCCAGCCAAGAGCAATGGACTTGTAACTCCAGCCTCTAGTTCTCATCCTTAACAAGCTTAACCCCTATCTCCTTTCTCGCTACATTTGTTAAGATAAGAAGGTAGGTAAGAAGAAAGACCAAATATAGGCCTACCTACCTAGGATAAACCTCAACCTCAAGTTAGTCACGATCTTGTTACTACCATATTTTATCGCCCCTAGTACAGGCAGGCGGTTTGCTATTCTTATTATTGTTTATGGGTTTGGGATTCAAGACTGGAGTGGCGTCATCAAGAATTTTGTTGTTTTGTTAATGGGCACGACTCCCTTGGCTTGGGAGAATATGACCGCGGTCATTTGTTAAGATACGCCGCTTTCAATTATGAATAGACTATTCCGTTAAAAACTGTGAGAGAAAGCAATACACAGGCGGGAGGCTGTTCTCTAAGGTTACTTCCCTCGCACCATGAGGCAACACCTGCAGACGGAGTCCGAGTTCACTACACGGGGATGGGTAGTCAACCCAAGAAAGTGACTACCCCAGTCCCAGTGGCGTTTGCTTCTCATTTGCAATTAATGTAATGGTCTATTGAAGGTATTCTGCTATGACAATGCAAGGTTGTTGTCTCTAAATTAATCGTCTTCGCGATAGCTTCTTGGATATACGAGTATTTATGAGCGACTTTGAATAAAAAGATCTTCGTGTAGGAAAGAGAAATTTGACCAACAAAGGAAAAACAATTCTGACCAAGGGGTTTGTTTGCGTATTTCGTCAATATCAATAAGGCTGCTGAGAAAGTAAGGCAAGATTGGGTTTAACTTCCCCAAAGTAGTGCTTGTAACTTGCGCCACCCTCAATCAAGGACAAACTTTTCAGTTTGTTTATTTATGAAACTAGCTTCAACGCTATTAGATGGCGAGAGCGTCTTGGTTGAAACAAATCCGTATCAGTTTTCTCTTCGTTGCAAGAAGGAGATATCTTAATCTACAGATTCATAATAATTATTTGCCTTCAACTCAATGCTCCGTTTCCATTCAAGAGTAAACAGCGTGGTTCAGAGAAACACTGGCGTCGAAAAAACCTCAACCTCGACTCCATCCAAGGTGCAACACACTTCGGACTGTGATTAATGTTTGGCTTTATTATTTTTGTGAATTTCTTGTAAATATTTCGTGTATTCTTTGTTGCGTTCTTGCCCTGGTTCGAAAACGTGTACTTGTCAAATGTACGACATAAGTAAACCTTAGATTTCCAAGTTAAAATGCCTCTTCGTAAGTTCAAAAATTAAAGCAAGTCTCAGCTCTGGCCATTAGATACTTCCATGGGTGGAAGTTGACTGGCCCTCTAAGTTTGGCAAGGGCTAGTTTTAGCTCCACACTCATAGACCAGTTCTGATTGACTGCTGCCTTTAGCAAGTTAAAATTTGTGATTTTGTGTGTAGACGATCAGCCAGAATGTTAGGGGTGCCATAGCCAACTGGAGCCGACATTTGTTTTAAAGGCATTTAAACCGCTGCCGACGCAGCCGACCACCCTTAAAATGGCACAGATTCCAAATTTTGTGCGGACAGCTTACCATTATAAATTTTACCACTCCTAATGGGAATGTCTACCAATGATTTTAGGAAAGAAAGGGTCCAGCTCTACAGCAACCAACATGTATTGTACTTCAAATAGCAACCCTTGCATTAATGTCTAGAGCTCTTGACGATGCATGAAAACTGGGGTCGATCTGTGCTCTTTCGTGACTACATTGTTTTTTCCTGTCTGGACACTGCAGCTTTCAAAGTTCCAACTATTAGCGCCACGGAATATCAAAGTTTATGGTGCGGGGGAAAGGCCGTTGGCGAAACGTCAGAGATCAGAAACAGTGTATGGCGAGGAGGAAAAACTGAAACAAGAGGGTGTTTGAGCAGACCAGGGAGGTATGGTCTCCGGTATACGGTTCCTAAATAGTTTTATTATTTAAATGAAATGATTTTCGAAGAGAAAGGGAAAAAGTTTCTAATGGATATTGATCAAATAAAATGCATTTGGTACTAGGGTTAATGTTTGAGAAGGCTCTGAAAGAAAAAAACGGTTTATTATAAAGGACTCCGGGAAGTCTAGTCCTAATATTTGTAAAAACCGTAAACCTTAACTGACTGTAATATAGGAGTCTGGCTGCTACAGATACTTCATTATCATTGTTATTAGTCAAAAATCTAATGGGTTGTAACTCAGTCGTCATTATAAGAGTAAAACTATACAGTGTGAAATGAAAAAGTCCCAATGAAATTTGCAAGGGGAGATGAAATGTGGAAAAATATCGGAATTTTTATTGAAAAATTTGTTTATAAAAAGAAATGCCACTTCATAGATTTAGAAATTAGATATAGTAACGGCTGAGGAAGGACCATGGTCCGAAAACTCAAGAAATTTTAAATTTACTTTAAAATAAAGTAAAATATAAAATCCATGAAGTAGGCCTAGAAGTTCTTTTTATAAACAAGTTTTTAATAGAATATTTAACCATGGAACAAATTTTTAACATCTACGATTGAGAGTTTTAAATTTTAAATGTAGAATTATTATTATAATTTAGATATGAAGAAAAATATACCGAAAAACACTTATTTTTCATTCGGTCTAATTTGTGACCTTATAATTCCCTGTTTGAGGTGAAAATAGTACGGTTTTTGAGGCACTTTATGGCATTAGAATATTATTGGTTAAAAAAAAACCGAGTTTTAGTTTAAAAATAACCCAGTCCGCCGAGTTTATTGGTGTTTTTTGCATTTAGCAGAGACTTTGCTCGAATTGTAGTAATTGTCATTCGAAAAATCACAACTTGAAATGTTTTACATAAAATAATAAATACTGAAATAATACTTGAAGTTGAAACAATAAATAACTTAAACCATCTTCAAAACGAAATTATTTTAGAACTTAAATTCATCAAAATTGAAGATTATATATTGATGGGTTTTATTAAGTGGTTTTTTAATTGCGGGTTCGAACCCTGCATGATTATTAGTAAACAGACTTCTTAATGGAACCCTGGTTTGTAAATGTAATTCGGTTTGCCTGTGTACTCCCGCAGTATTCATACGCGAGTATTTTCCCATGGACGAACCAATACTGAAGGACGGATGGCAGATGGAGAAAGTTGAAAAATACTTGTTAATTCGCCTTCTAGCGGCGAATAGCAGCAAACCGGATAGTGGGGGACATACGGGGGAATCAACGTCTCATTTTGTCTAGATGGCGCTAGCTTTTTCCGGGATTTGACTCGGTATTTTTCATACCCCCCCTGCATTTTTGGGGCTGAAAAGGGGGAAGGAAGGAAGCTTAACGTTGGTCGTTTAGTCGCTTAGTATGGGGCTCTATGGGCTGCCATCGGTCCTTCAGTATTGCTTAGTCCATGATTTTCCATACACTATAGTGGGCAGGGAGTTTTATGTAGGTAAGTCTCCTTACGCACATTCTATTTGCTTTTGCTATTGCAAAGAACATTACAGTAATCTCACGTCTCTATTTTGGAGCGATAAAACTTTTACTTCAGAAAACAATAATACGCTTCAAGTTCATTGTATACCCATACAGTTGAGGTATAACGAGACTGCCAATTAAGGATTAAATAAAGCGGAAACAACGGCATAAATAACGGAATAAAGTAGTTATATTTCAGGAACACGCATATACACTCAACACGCGAATTATCTGGGATCGTGCCCTCCCCCCTTCCCCTTCATAGTTACTGAAAGAATAACGTCATCATGATAGAGCTTGGGGAGGTTGGGAACGTCATTAAAAGGACATTGGTAGTTTATGAAATATTAAAGTATAGGAGCATGCAGGGTAAAGAATCAGCTCCTGTTTTTCCCACGGGGACGCGGCAGAGTGCGGATACGAATAAACGACTTTATAAAGAGCTCGTTATTGACTTGTGGGGAGGGGGGGCAAACTCATTTATTAACCTTCCTAATTATGCCCAACCCTAAAACCTAAAACTTCAAAGCCAATACACAAAAACAGAGGAGACAGTACTCCTACAGGTCTGGATTGTTTGAGAGCAAGAACGACGTATTGTAGAAAAATAAATCAATTTACGATTTATCATCGCCAAAATTTTGTACACCTGATTACTGAATTTTTAAGTGAATATCGATGATTACTGAACGAATTCCTTGATTTCTGTGATAACGATTATAATCCATAATCATTAAACTGATTTCCCGTTACTGCCGCAGATTATTTGTGATTTCTGTTTGAATTCCAATGAATAACGATGATTTTTTGGTGAATGCCGTGATTACCACTGAATTCTTCGTGAATTTCGATGAATGCAGTGGTTATTCCTATTTCAACTGATCACGATTTTTATTTTGGATTTTCGAATTCCTCGATTGATTATGCGTGATTATTTCACGAAAGGTGTGATTACCGAGGTGTTTACATTAGATTACTAGTAAATCATGTGATTATTTCTGATTTTCAAGATTTCACGTGATTCCCAGTGATTATCGGAGATTTCTGATTACCTTTGATCATTCACAAGAATGATTCTGAGTACTGATGATTTTATAAGAAATCCAGAAATCAAGTAATCGATTTTAGCGGTTTTGTACACCGGATTATTCAAGTGACTAACCCTAGCGTTTACCATTAACTTTCACAACTGATTTAAAAAATGAATTGGTATTGATAAAAAAAACATAACTTTGAAGTTTCAAAGTTTGAAAAGTAGAGGTGCTAAGCCTACTGTGTCCCTGTAAGTCGGCTCTTCCCTGAATTTAACTATAATGCGGGTTAAACATTTCTACAGGCGCTCGTAGGAAAAGCACGGGCGATTTTTGCCTGAAAGTTAGGCTTTTTCACGTACACTGAAATGTTTTCAGTGCTATTTTTCTGTTGAAATAGTTGGGCTTCTCCACGTACACTTAAATGTTTTCGAAATAGCTTACATAATAATAAAACAGTACAGATATCTTCTGTATTTTGTGACATTAATTAACAAATGTAAAACACCCTTAATTATTGATATTTTGAACAATAAAATAATAATTTGATTGCCGTTTAAAGGTGGAATTCATAAACGTCGGACGCAACGCAATTTAGTACTGGCCAAGGCAGGACGTTTGCGAACGACACCCTGCCTTCACTTGTACTAAATTGCCTTGCGACCGAAGTTTATAAATTTTAGAGCAAGGCTTAGGAATGATTCTAACATAAAACAAGATGACTGGGTTTTGATAGAAACTGGAGTTTTTATCATTTTTTATTTGCGTGTGAACGGCGGATTATACGCGACTAATTGTTCAAAGGTACATCTCGTGCCCCATACTTAATCTCTCTGCAAACAAAGTTGTCGGTTTTTCACGGTTCTTTTTTACTCAACACGTGTGACGTGCCTTTGAAAACTCGAATACTTTTTTGCGAAAACTACTGCCAAAGTTCGTGTAAGGCGAAAACCTGGGAGAGACGACTTGCATAGACCTCATCGCGTAATTCTCAACGCTAACACAAAAGACCTTAATTAACAACTCTCACAATCTCTCGAGATACTGCGTTTCAGCCCTAAAACTATAAAGAGGACTAAAGGTGACGTGTTTTGTACCATACATTGACTCCGTTTCAACCTTGGCTGACTAAGATTAATTGGGTTGCCAACTTTTCAACCTTAATTTAAAAGTATCGAAAGGGTATTTTCTTCAGGGTGACGAAAGAAGCCCGAGTATTTTAAAAAAAAGAAGATAGAAGAATTTATAGGTTCTGCTTTGGTACAGCTAGTTTTATAATTAAATTTCTCTAAGTTTAAAGCTCGAGTAGAAGGGGCATAAAAGGGGTCAGAAATTGATATAATGGAAGAAAGATAAGAATGTGGAAGGATGCTGTGGAAGAAGACCTCTCTCTCTCTCTCCGTTTATTGGGAGAACGGAAGATGAGACGCCAGCCAATTACCGATAGCACCAAAACAGAGGGGCCTCTCACTTCAGTATTATGGCCTGTATAATCGAGTCATGGATTGAAGATATTTTTGGGATTACATGGGGATAATGTTGGTTAGACAGGATCCAGAGAGATGTGAAATTACCGTAAGTTTTAAAACCGGTACTTTGCCGGGTTAATTATCAATTAAGGGAAAATTCTCATCAGTTGGTCAAAGGTACATGTCTACCAAGACAACCGTACAAGTACAGGGTATTTTTGCAAAGTCCATCAATAATTAAGGGGTATGTTCTTTGGACAATTTTGAGTCGAAAATGTTCAATGACATTTTGCTGTTTGGGTCACCGTTTTCAAGTTACTCGAAAACAATGCCCGGATGGCAAAATGGAGATAGAAGTTACATTTTTGACTCGAAATCGTTCGTCCAAAGAACGTCCCCCTTAATTTATGCTAGACTTAGCAGAAACACCCTGTATACTACGTTGATTACTCCAACATCATAATTACACATCACAGAGTGCATGAATTACCCTTTAATTATGCAAAAATTATCTCGTCTACTAAGTGAAGATCGCACATTTGTGTATCCCACAATATAAATGGGATACACGTGCTGTGTTATTGATAGACCTCAGATTAATAAATATTAGAGCAAGATTAAGAAAATTACGTCAATATTACCCAGACTACAACATAAAACCACACCGATGAAGTGAAGCGATCATCCCCTCGGCCGAAGCCTTATTCCAAAGTTAGTCGCACCCCATCACCCTGAACGCGCCCTGATTTCCTTGTACCGGGCACGATTTTGTTTGTTAATCATTCAAAGCAATGTAAGGGGGTGTTGACAGAGAAAGAGGGTATAGAGTTCATCAATTACAAGACAATGTCTCGAATAAAGAGAGATTACTACGCCTCCGGGGACACCGAATAAAAGTCAAGGGACAGAATTAAAAATCAATCTCGATTATTTGCCTTTTATACTTTTCTCATCTCAAAGCATATCATTTTTGTCCGTGAATTATTTAAATTTTCATTTATTCGACTGAATGCTCCGAATTGTTTGGTTTATTAATGAGAATATGGTACCAATCAGAGATAGTTTGGTAGATTCGTGTGGAATTGGATGCGAAACGAGAATATTTTAAATTTGCTGGGGAGTTTGTTAATTAATCAACATTGATTTGATTACATTTATGGACACCATATTAAAAGGGGAACTAGTATTAATATGAAAGTTCATAAAACCGTCCTGTACGGTGTAAAGAATTTTACATATATGTGACTTTTAATCAACACCGAGCCCAAACCCCTTCACCTAGAAAGATGAATTTTTCAGGCCCGGGATAACTCTTAAGTAGTATAGACACGCATTAAGAAAGAATTTTTCAATCCGCTGCCATCTTCAAAAATGGTGGCCAGAAATGTGAAAACCTTCATTATGGAATAATTCCAACATATTTCTTTAATATCTATAACAGTGGTTTTGCATGTTCTATAGACGGGCTTTATGGCTTTTGTGGTTAGATTTGCAGCCATCTTTTAAAATGGCGGCCCGAAAAGTAGTAACCTTTATGGAATAATGTCTGCGAACCCATAGCAATTAAGCCTGTTAATTCTAGATCGGTATCATTTTATCTTTCTTCAGGAATATTTTCTACTGAACCCTCATTCTATGTAATTTGAAAGTTGTAAAATAATTTTTTTGTAAAAAAAAAAAAAAAAAAAACATTGCGCGTGGACCTATGGACTGCTTAGCCTTCAGTCTACATGGATAGGAAACTCTTCCCGGTTTTCTTCCTCTATAATTATATATAATTTATTCATATTTATTATTTATGCGGTATATATAAGATCTAGGTTCAGTAGCGTCGCTAGGGTTTGAAATTTGGGGGGCTAAACCTGGGCAAACTATTTGAACGTTATTATAACAACTTAATATAAAAAAATTTCATATGTAGACCTTTAAAACTATCCGTAAACGTGAAATTATTCGTATTTTAAAGATATACAACCTTTTATTGATAAAGACTACGGAACCGATTATGAAGGATTTTCACTCGGTTTAAGTTTATTTTTAGTTTTGGTTCGCTTTTAGTCCACACTATTGGGACTCCCTTCGCAAGAACATGAAACATTTTACTTGTCTCCATCTGTTCTTTTCTTCAAAATTTTACTTGTCTCCATCTGTTCTTTTCTTCAAAATTTTACTTTTTGATATTGAACATTTTTTACATATTGCTACAGAATTTTCGGTTGCTAACAGCAATTTTTTGGTAGGGTTTACCAGTGAGCACAAAAATGAATTTGTGCTCCCTGGGTTTACGGATTATTTTGGGTGGGGGGGCTAAGTTTGGAATTTCAACTAAAATCTAAACAAGGTATTATTTGTAATATCTTAAATCGTTACCCTTAAGATCAATTTCGCCTATTCAAAAATTTACCTCAAAAAGCTCAAACGGAAGTCATGTCAACCATTCGGTAGGAGAAGTTAAAATAGAGGTAGAGGACATATAGGGAATGTCAAATGCGCAATTTAAGGTAAGTGGCCTTCCCAAATTCTATTTACCGGTACACCAAAAGACTTCGGAAACATACCTTTTTATGTACACACCGGAAAGCCGCGGGCCGTCTTCCAAAAGCACAAGTTATATACCGTCCAGAAACATATCCAAGTCGGTCTGAATCAATTCAAAAGTTCAACGGAGTACGAAAGCGGCAAGCGGTTTGTGTTTACAGTTTAGTCTAGACATCGAGAAAAAAAATTGAAATTTGTTTTATAATCTTTAAATTATGCATAAAATTAAATAGAAAAATATTATCAGATTAAAACGGATATTTAAAAAAAAGAGTAGTTTTGTTTACCTCACACCTTTGCAATCGAGAGGTTAAGTAAAAAAACTGCCTTTGTAGACAAAGACGTGCAAAAATAAAAGTTAAGTGTTCAAAATGAGTTGACTGAAGTATAGATATTAAAATTTTCTTTTTTAAATGCCTGATTACAAAACAATTATTTGAAAGAATTTAGCTCATGTTATTTTTTTTCCGCCAAAATTCCATTTGCCAAAAATATTTTACATAATGAAATGCGCATTGTTAAATATTAGTTTCGTACATATGCATCATGTCCAGCTTTTATTTGACCAAGAAAGAAGGGTCAAAGCGAAGCACAGCTCGCAAGATAGTAAAGTTAAAACTCTCCATAATGTATGTAGATCGTTGCAAACCGCTCAAAAAGCACGCATCACGTGATCGCTATGGAAGAGGTACCATTAACAACGTTGGGTAAACAGGGACCAGTTTTATATAGGAAATATGCAAAATTACCGCGACAAAATTACTATGAGTCCCAGGTTAAGTTTTCAATGTAGAGCTTTAGAACACTGAATTTAATTCATATCATTGATGAAAATCTTATTAAAAGATCATTACGTAGTGTAAAGCCATGCTCACACGTACATAGCAAAACCGATTCAAAGTGATTCAAAACGCTTCCAAAAAAAATAATGCAGAAAATGCGATTTCTGGAAATAGCTTCGCGATCCAACTTAAAGTAGGTTTGGAGGATCGTTTCTAGTTTTCAGGGTTATTTCCTCTGGGATGAGATTAATCTTATGGGTAATTTCAATCGCCTTAGCAGTCAGCTCTAATGGATACGTCTTTAGGTGTGAACCGAGGCTGTTGTAATCGTTTCGAGCTGGTAACTAAGGACTAGTTGGGCAAACCAGTTCTGAACAGATACCCGTGTTGAGGCGATACATTGTTTTGACTCAATTAGATGAGTCAACTTGAGATGAGAAAACTGGTTCATTGGGACGTGTGAAAAGATGTAACTGGACAAGTTCAATCACCAAATTAAAAATTTATCACTGACCAATTTTTGAAGGCTCAACGTTTTGACCCATCTACTTGAGTCAAAAGTTGTATCGTCGGAAAAGACCTTAAGTGTGAACATATCTTAAGGGAAGAGAGGCAACCAAGTTGGTTTCCTAACCTCTACACAGTCTATTAAATTTAAACCGCACATGGAATTCTGGCGTTGAAATGTGCTTTAAAATAAGGGCAGAGAAAAATAATATTCGAAATAAACCTCCCTCGCCATGCCAGAGAAACGCCTATATAGGTAATAGATAAGGGAGCCGCCGTGCACACTGGCCTGGGCTCCCATTTCATTGAAAAAAACGAAAAATATCCCTGGTTTCCTGGCGGGTTTCCGTGACCAATAAAGACGAAAACAGTCGCCGCCGGTCAACCGAGTCAACATGGCAACGAACTATTAACCTACAACACACCTTTCTCGTCTGACAACTATGTTTGTTCTTGGCATGAAAACGCTATGGCTCTTGACAGCCACTGAAGACAGTGATGTATGAACTACGGTGTTTTGGTTGTACCATAGTTCCATGTTAAGTTGACGGAAGCATTGGCATGGCTGCAGGAGAAGTGGACCTTTTTTTTCATTCGCAATGAAAAAGTCTCGATTCCTGGGGTTGATTTTGAAATGGATGTATGTTACAAGGATTTACCTGTTCTACTGTGGTATTAAATGCGGACCGTACTTGCCTGTATTGGGATAAATAATAGGTTTTTTTTGGACTAAATAATCTGTTACCTCGCCGAGTTTAAATAATCGGTTAAAATCGGTATCGGTTCCAGTAAAACTTCGACATGGTTTTTTTTAGTTTTGCTTGATTGTTAAATTCATGTTTGTTTCTCCTGTTAATTGTTTTTGCCTAGCAGTATGCTATGCAGAGAAGCCCAGATTCGATGTAAAAATAGAAATATTACACCTATTTCAGTGTTTGGATTGTTTTTCATGTATTATCATCACAATTTAACAAGCACACCAAGATTAGGAGAAAAAACTTCGGTAGAAGTGGCTCAAAAATGAGTAACATGGTTTTTGCCCTTGTAAGTTTTCAGAAAAAATGTGTAATAATAAGAAGTGATACTTCGCCGTAGTAAATATTCTAGGAGAGCGGTCATACTGCCTCTAATGTATACACGTACTCTCCCAAAAGTAATTAATGTAATGATAAAATGTTTTCGGGGAATGGAATTGTGGTCGAAAAGCCGAGATAAGTAAATTTTCGAAATTGATTACCAGTAAAATAATTTATTTCAACGGAAAACGGTAATGGAACGTTGTTTTTTCTTAAGCATGCCTTTAAGTTTCAATTAAAAAGAAAAATTAATATCTGATCCTTCAGTCAAGTGATAACCTCAGTCTTATCGATACTTTTTAGGTTTTGATTCTAATCAAGACATTTTTGATTAATCATACTGTGCACTACAAAAATCTTTCAATGCATAATAAGTCACTAATTTCGTTTTTAAGGATACTACCAGAAGTACGTCAAGACAATGAAGGTTTATGTGTTGATTGCTGAGAATTTAGCACCAAACAGTTATAGAATTCACCCTAGCACGGTGCGATGTCCATCTTAACTTAGTTTGATGAGCAGGAGAGCAAACAAAAGGGGCTGCCTGGGAAGAATCATGTTACTTAACTAAAGTATTAAGAGGATGCAGAGTGTCATCCTATTATCCCCTTCTGATGCTACGTATTCGATCAATTTTATGAAGACCCTGATAGAAAATTCTGCTCCTTGGGGATTCTACCATCTTACCATCTAGGCATTGCATTTTTTGTACTTTTTGGTAGAAAAAACTGACTTCCACTTACATTAATCATAAGATTCTTGGAAATTCTAACCAGGGGCGTAGGCATTTTAAGACACAAACTGAACTTCAATATATTGTATTTGAGGTACCTCACCCAAGATTTAACTACTATTAGAGCCATGATTATGAAGAGTATACCTTAATTGAGATTCATGAGAATAAAATTGATGTTAAATATTTTCAAACAGATATCTGAACTTCGGTTTATGATTGTGTAGGAGCTGTAGAGTGTTGCCGGTTCTTTTAAGAAACCGGGGAAAGTTTCCTGTCTAAATCTTTTAGTCCACGAAGCGGAGGAGCCAGACGTCACGTGATCCGTTAAGGAAATTCAAAAGGGTAACTAAGGGAAGACTGTTATAAGCGCAGTAAGCACTTCCTCCATGGTTGTAAACAATTTTCTCTCGGATATTTTTCTCTCTCTGTTGAGCTGATGGCGCATGTGCGGAACTGTAGGACCCAACCAATGACGTAGAAGTATGGCCTCTACGAGCCTCCTCCTGTATCTGCTCACTGATCTCAACTGGTCACTAGCAAAGGCTCACACCCTGTATAACTGAAGCTCCTTTTCTAATCTATGCAATCCAAAATTTCTTAAACCGATTTGTCGTTAACAATTTTCGTACTTAAACAATTAAGCCGCGTTTACACACGAGACACTTTACTTTGAAGCCGTTTTAAACCGTTTTGGAAAGTACAAAAAGAAATATTACGCTGTTAAAATTTAAAAGCAGAGATCTTTCACAGGAAAATGCAAATATTACTTTTGAAAAAGGGTTAGGCCTTTCCAAAACGGTTGAGAACGGCTCCAAAGTGTCTCAAGCAAACACGGCTTTATATTTAGCACAACTATCAGTAGTAGTACTACTGTACAAACTCGGGAAACGAACTGTTGATAAAAACGGCATTTTAAAAGAGGTTTTAGATTAAAATGTGCCTTTTCGGCATTTCATATTTACTTTAAAAACGTATTGCAGCCAAAAAAGTGGTCTGGCTGCATTATATTATCGACTCTTGGCCGGAGCCTCGTCTACTTTTTAAAAACTAATGAGCCTAGAAAAAAGCATTTTAATCGACAAAACTGTGGAAGCCCATTAAACTGGCGAAACGATAAAGGGGCATGCGTAACGATTGCTTTCCCATATTTACGACTAAATAGCGGGCTGGATACGTGAGACGCGAGCGCGAGGGGATAGTCACTAGAATAATTAGGTGTTCAAGACCGCAGAAATCGATTACTTGATTTCTAGAATTCTTAGAAAATCGTCAGTAATCAAAACCGTTCTAGTGGGTAATTAATGGTGATCAGAAAGCTCCGAAAATCACGTGAAATCTTGAGAAAATCAGAAATAATCACATGATTTACTAGTAATCTTTGGTAAACACCTCGGCAATCACACCTTTCGTGAAATAATCACGCATAATCAGTCGAGGAATTCCAAAATCCAAAATAAAAATCATAATCAGTTGAAATAGAAATAATCCCTGCATTCGTCGAAATTCACAAACACCTCGGCAATCACACCTTTCGTGAAATAATCACGCATAATCAGTCGAGGAATTCGAAAATCCAAAATAAAAATCATAATCAGTTGAAATAGAAATAATCCCTGCATTCGTCGAAATTCACAAACACCTCGGCAATCACACCTTTCGTGAAATAATCACGCATAATCAATCGAAGAATTCGAAAATCTAAAATAAAAATCATAATCAGTTGAAATAGAAATAATCCCTGCATTCATCGAAATTCACGAAGAATCCGGTGGTAATCACGGCATTCACCAAAATGAAAATCACCTGGATTCATTGGAATTCAAACAGGAATCACAAGTAATCTGCGGAAATAAGCGGAAATCAGTGAAAAGATTATGGAAATCACCTAAAATAATCGTAATCACAGAAATCAAGAAATTTGTTCAGTAATCATCGGAATTCACATAAAAATTTATAAATTAGTAATCAGGTGTACAAAATTTTGGCGAATGACTAGCCCCTCGCTCGCGAGACGCGCGCGTGCTGGGCTCTGCCTAGTTTCGGATAACGGGCATAAGGGCATAAGGAGATTTTCCCCGAGCGGGTATAAATTTTCTTGGCTTTAACCCCGAGGAGATAAAACGAAAGACGCGATGGAGTTTCTTAAAGCGAAACACAGGCTCTTTCGCTTAATCAGCATATTCATTTCCATCCTTATTAACCAACAGACCATTCCCTTACTCCTCAACCATTTTTCCCTTTAAAAGGAAGAGTGCACGTTGTACCAGAAGTTTATAATACTTCTCTTCGACAGAAGTGTGCCAACCACAAAGCGGGGTAATTGTAATATGAATCTTCCCAACATTTGGAGCAAGGATACTAAACCGAATCACATACGCGATAAATAGTAATTCCCTCATCATTACTCTATCGGCGTTTAACTATTTGCCAAGGCGCATGCGCTTGTGCGTTTTTGTCCCACGTCAAGACGTCGAGATTTGTGGGTTGATTCTATAACCAAACAGTTATAGAATTCACCCCACGGTGTGATGACCATCTGAAGTTTGATGAGTGGCAGGGCATACAAAAAAGGTGCACCTGGGAAGAATCATGTTACATAAGAGGATACAGAGTGTCACCCTTCTTCTATTACCCCCTTCTGGTTGTATGCATTAGCGTTCGAATAAATTAAACTGAAATTTGAATATTTATTTTTACTCCTATAGCGTGTGTGACTCTATTACAACGTCCCTCGTAAAAATATAGTTTGCCTTTAGAATCATAATTTCAATTGGTACAATAGTTTGTGCAGGCGAGACCTTAAGGCGCCAGTTCTGCTATAACCGACTTAAATATTTTTAATTTTCATTCAATATTTTCTATTATTAATTTATTTTATTAGTTTTTTATTACCAAAATTGATGAGGTGGAAGAAAAATACGTATTTTTACTCTTCAGTAGAGGATTTAATGTCGAAAACGCATAGTGAATAGAATAACACATACTTTAGATTTATAAATGTTTAGACCAACTTTCTAAAGTGTAAAAAATCGTCTCTATGCAACAAAGTCCGCGAGTTTCAACCGATTTCACAAATATTTAGTACACTGGTTTCCTTTAACCTATAGACGGGCTGAATGGTCTTTCGGGTTCAATCTTTTGCCATCTGTTTAAATGGCAGCCAGAAATTTAAAAACCCTTCTTTATGGAATAATGTCTGCGTGAAAAGTAATAAAAAAATGTCCCGACGGGCTGACGGGCAACACCGAGTGCCTTCGCTCCAAGGGTGCTACAAAAATATTAGTCGTCAGTAAAATCTACCCATTCTTTATATAATTTTGATGGAAGTTCTTATTACACGCGAGCGACGCCGCGGGTAACAGCTAGTCAAATCGGACATATAATCCAAAAACGAATAGTTAATAAGTGCCATGAAAAACTATTATTGTATTACATTACGATTGTCCCTTGCAATTTTAATTAATAAAAACTGACGAAATGAGGTATGTTCTTATGTAACAAAACACCACTATCTCCTGCCATGTCACGTTTAACTCTACAATGTATCTTGGATTCTTATAGACCTTTTCGTTCATTTCATGTAGAGAAACCAATACAAAATCCTCTTAGGTTATTTATTTCCCTCGCGTATAAAGAGGCAACGCTAGATGGAGCCCGAATTCACTACACACGGGAGGCTAGTCAACTCGCTGTGCCTCTAGCGGTGTTTCATGGCGTGAGGGAAAACACACAAGATGGAAGCCCTGCCATGGTCTATACCTTTCGATAAAACATTGAACGCAATCTTTAGCGATGCTTCCCGATTGTTAGCGCTGGTATAGCAAGATATTTTAGAAGGTTATTAAGGCACCAGAAAAAGAACACGAAATTAGATATTTTAAGTATTTATTCCCAGGTCAAAACCTATATACAAAAGTAAATAGATATCAAAAAGTTAATAGCTTTGAATCAATCATACCTTCCCGCCTGCATGCAATGTAAAATGAGAATCGAGAATCACGTGGCTCGCTTGTAACCAATGGGATGTATGCATGACGTCATACAAGCGGCAAGAAATATTGGAAAGCAGTACAGATTACTGAGCATCATGGGAGTAAATTTGGGGTAATATCATTGGTAGCCGCCCTTACGTAATGGAAAATGGCGCCGTAGTTGTGAGGGTAATTGTCGGTTCTTGGTAAATTATATTAAAATACTGAAGTATAAAACTGTAATTAGTTTCTTAATGCCGCGTAAGAAGCCGATTTTAGTTTCGCCTTCGGTATCGACGCAGTGTAATTTTTATTTGAAACCTACAAATAATAAAAACATCCAAACAAATCTTATTTTTGACGCTAAGCCTTGTTTTTCGTACATCTTTTGGTTTCACGAATTCGTCATTATAATCAATACTAAGCTCAAATTCGTTATCCATTTCTCATATTACTATTTTATCACATTCATCAGCAATCACAGTCTTCAGTCTTCACAGATTTTGTCCTAAGCCTAGGCTATACTGTCACAGTCTAGTGGGAGTGCGGGACTCGAAAAGCAGACAGCTGATTGAAATTGACTTTAGAACGCATGCGCGTCGATTAAAAATTCAACAACCCGCGCTACTTTTTCTGCGCGGCGCGACACTAGCTACGTTAGGTTCATGTCAAGTGGTTCGCTAGGTGCTACGCCATTTGTGCGCTGCCGCCGAAAAGGAGCGGGAATCTCAACTTTCATAACGCGCCCATGCCGAGGAGATATTAACTTTTTGTTTATAATCTATTTACTTTTGCTATATAGTATTCATATCTTCTGAATAATTAGTTTCATTTTCTCTTTATTTAGGATTGAGTTTAAAAATGCTCGACGTCAACTTAAAAACTGAAAGGAAGGACCGTGCCAAGTAATTGCTAGTTCTCATTACGAGGTATAAGTCAGGCAATGCCCGAGAAAACCGCATCCTTTTGGAACCCAACCAAGCGGAGATTACTACGCCAATGATCTTAAGGGCAACCGAACTAAGGAGCGTGTATAAAAAATGCCCATCGGCTTTGGCAAAAATCCTTCCTCCGGAAAAGCTTGTATCGAGAAGAGACGCAAGGGATGGGGGAGGGGAGAAAGAAGCGCTCGGCAAGCCAGGGATATCGCGATTACGTATGCAAATAGAGAAAACTTGAGCAAGATCATAAATTAGGACGGGAGAACCAAAAGCCTCAAGAGTTGCGAGAGTGAAGCTATGAAAGAAGGGAAAAGCGAGGTACACTGGACAAAGATCATCTATTCCCAGGGAGGGGAAGAGACAATTTTACTGGCCACGACTGTCGGAGTAAAGAGGAGAGAATTGAAGGAACAAATGGTCCAAGAACCAAGACCAGAGGATTACTAGTCATCTTATGTTTCTTATGCTCAGTCAATATGGAGCTTATTTGTGGGAACAAACCCGAGATCGTGACACATTTCTACCTTTGACTATACATTGCACGAAATGTTTTTAGAAATTACTTTGTCGATTTACGTAAAGACAATGATGACAATCCCATTAAAAGGAAATTGAGGGAGAACCGCTTAAGTTTAGTCACTAAATTCCATTAGTTTTACGCTTAATCCCAAAACTTGACATCGAGGAGTGCCGTCTTAACCATTGCGCAAGGTGCACAGGCACTTGCCCACCAGATGCCCCAGATGGGGTTCCATGATTTATATAGTGGGTTCCAGTGTAATGCATTGACAGGAGGCCTCTAATGCTGTTAAGGCTGCCTTTTCAACGAGAATTGAAGGGATGTTCTGTTCAATGTGTTATTTAGGACAGGGCCTATATCAAGCTTATCTTCCATCAAGCATAGTTCTACTGGGCATGCGTGAACTTTTTAAGATTGTCAGTTCAATGCTTACTGTCCCGTGACATTGCCCAATTACTACTACTTCGAAATATAATTCTTGAAACGCCCCTAATGAACAATAGTACATTAGGACCTTCCTTCACCTTCGCAAATGAATACTAACTACTCCTGTAAAATAGATGCTCTTAGCGGCAACCAAAGTAGAGACTAACATAGGAAGCACACCTATCTTCGCCGCCAAGTTGCGGTTGGTTTTTACTTTCCATCCCTTTTTTGTCTTTTCCCTTTAGTGGGAATCTTCAGAGAGGGAAAGAGTGCTGGGGGTCAGGAGGATAGCCTAATGTATGCGCATATTATTATGTTCAAAAAATAACGCTGCCGGTAACATGTTCTTAAGGCTAAAACTCCATGTATAGTCGCGGTTTCTTGCTGGTCTCCCTAACCATGCTATAACTATTGAAAAATGAATAAATCTTTTGGATTTTGAAAGAGTGGTTACATTTAGGGTGGTTTTACTGTTAATAGGCTCTAAAATTTATAAAACAAGTTGGTTATCCAAACATATTGAAAGAAAGAATATATCTTATAAACGGGATGAAACGAATCCCTAAATTATTTCAGTTAATCGGCAGTTTTGTGTTGAGAAAAGATGTCGCGACCAACAATAATTTTACAAATTATTATTTTTCCTATTTGAATTTGTAATTGCGATTGAAAATAATTTTAACGAAATGTTTAAACGCATTTTCTTCAGATATATCAGGGATAGATTTAATTTTAGATGTAGGAATGGAGAACGGTTAGTATTTACTTCAATCCAACTCATAGCCCAGTAAAGATCCCCTCCCTTCAACCCGTAACTTAAAGTTTAAATTACCTTATTGGCTCACTTAAACTACGTTTTGATGACGTTGCTGACGGGGACGACGAAAAATACTTAATTACATTTTACCTTTGTCGCTATCACCAGTCTCTTCTTCCATACCCCTCCGTCCCGTGGAAAGGGGTCCGGGACTATGACCCGCGCCCAGATTATTCTGTTCTCCATTCCTACTTCTAAAATTAAATCTATCCCTGATTATATTTACTTTGAGTTAGTAACTTTAGATGTCCACACTGAATTAAAAGACTAAAAGTTCAATTTCTATTTGCTCGCGTTAAGTATTTATACATACAGGGTGTTTCTGAAAGGACTATGGACAGTGTTCTTTGGACGATTTCGATTCGAAAATTTTCCATGACATTTTTCCCTAAGGATCACCGTTTTCAAGTTATTGGAGTGTTTTACGGATGCCCCCTCAAATTTGATTATAATTATCTTTAAAGTCTTGATCCTTATAACACTCCAATTACAACTTGGAAACGGTGTCCCTTGTAGCAAAATGTCATAGAATATATTGGACTCAAAATCGACAGAAGAACATGGCCCTTAATTTCTGATAGACCTTTCACAAACACCCTGTATAGTGTTTGGCGTTCTCAAAAACGAAGCCAGTTTTTTTTATAAAATCCGCGGTAGAAAGCATTAACCAATTAGCGACCGTTGGGTATTACCAAGAAGTGATATCTAGTTTACTAGGGAGAAGTTAGGGAGAAGATGTAAATTCGCCACATTTCGAGCTTTATCTCCAGTCCAAAGGTAGGTCCGGAGTTAGTCCTCGCCTCTAAATTACAACCAGCATCTCATTGGTTCTTGAAAACTCACGTCAGCGCGACGCGAATGACGAAAATTACGTAGTTTCCGACTGAGGAGAGGCGAAATAGCTCGGCCTCCTTTTACGTTCCCCCTTGCATTTTGAAAGGGGGACTGGGACTATGGCGCGCGAATACTTAGGTATAAGTACCTTCTCCCTAATAAACTAGATATCACTTCTTGGTATTCTTTGTTCAGCTTGTTTCAACTGAGACAATTAAACTAAGGAAACTGATCACGATAAAAGTATTCTCTAGTTCTTCATTAGCTTTTTGGGATATGAAAAAGCGAAAATTGCGTTTCAAATGCTTGCACCACGAAAATAATTTCTTGTACGCTTAAAAATGATTTTCTCTGACGCCGTCCACCAATAAAGACTTATTTCGGTTGCGGAAAAGCGGAATTTTTATCAATTTAAAGCCACCGAAAAGCTCACAAAATAGGGGTCTTCGATGAAGCGGGTAATAGTGTGGCCAACTCAGTTGGGAGCGCTTAGAATTTTAGAACAGAAAAAGTTAAGGAGGAAGGAGTCAAATGGCTAGATAGGGGGTATGTGGCGGTCGCCTGGGAGGTATAAGTAAATCCGCGAGAGAGAGAGAGCGTGCTACTAAATTTATTGAAGGATTAAAGAAATGAAGCTGCCCCTTCATTACCCAACCGAGCGTATTTGTAGCTTCAAAGACTCCCTTAATTACACACCATTTCCTCCCCTCCTTTAGTGAGCTTTTGGACCCTTAGCCCTTGGTCCTTATCCCTTCCACACCACGTAAAATATCGATTGAATCTTGGAGAAAATTAATAAGAAGTCTAAATTCCACCTGTATCGCGAGAGAAGTGTTTCATTTGGGGGCGGGAAGGTGCTTTTTAAAATAATTGTCAGTTGAATTAGCCATAATTAGTGGAGGGGGGGTGTTCATTGGGCGATTTTGAGTCGAAAATGTTCCATGACATTTTTGCCGTCCGGGACAATTTTTTTTTTTTGAGTTATGATTTGAGTATTAATTGAATTATTATTGACTTTAAGTTTCTTACTTACATTCAATGGGCCATCCACTTGAAAACGGTGGCCCGGACGGTAAAATATCATAGGACATTTTTGACACAAAATCGCCCAAGGAACATCCCCCTAATTTATGGTAGACTTATCATAAAAACGCTGATAGGTACCAGGCTTCGAAATAAGGATGTTTGTTCCACACTTCTGACAGTTGCTTTCTTGAATAATTAAAAAAAGTCCCAAGGAACAGTTCCGTTACCATATTTATTTAAGTTGGAATTATTAAGTTTAACCTTTTGAAGCAGTGAATTTAAAGAGTAGTCCAACGAATGAATAAACTGGTTTTGTACTTGTAGACAAATCTTATTTCGAGGCCTGATTGGTACCCTTTTGGTAAAATCCTCTAAAATTAATTGACGTTCTTAGTACCAATAAATACAAAAATAAGTTGCAGTTTGAATTTTATCCCCATGGTAACACTAAAGTTTTCTTAATAGAACTTTGTCAATATTCCATGATTTCTATCGTTTACTTGCGTTTGTATTTAATGGTAAACTTATATACCAATGCAACAATCTTATTTGTTTGTTAATATTTTCCAAAACAATTTAGGTATTTATTTACGGGTTTTTCTAACTCCATACAAACTCCTCTTTTACTACTCCAACATCAAAGCCAGAAAGAACCAGGGATAGGCGCGGTTCTATAAGCAACACGCGCGTAAGGGTTCTAATACTTTTAATGGAAAACGAAAAAGCTTGACCCAAGCCCTGGAATTCCGGAAAATACCCCGAATTCCAAAAGAAGAAAAAGGGATCTAATACCAGAAGTGAGATGAGACTAGAAGTGAAGGGCTCTAGCATTGATAGTAGATCCTGGCACTAGTGAACAAATTTGAGGATTTTATGCCGCTTCCCACGCGCTAAAACTAGAGAGGAAAAAATTGGTCGAGTTCCAAAAACATTTCCTACCCCCTTCCCCTCAACCTAAAGCGGTTTAAGCGGCCGAACACGGACGCGGCTCCTTGAATCTAGTTCGGCCGTCTACCACCGCGAGCGTCTCACGTTTTGGAGGGAAAATTCAGAAACCACTACCAGAGCGCCAACCGTTTGTGTGTTATCAAGAATATTCATTTTCGCCGAGTGAAGAATTTGGTTAGCTCAGTACTTCTGGTCTCATCTCACTTCTTCTAATACTTATTAGTTTTCTAAAGACTTTTCAATGGATTTAACGAACGAAACGAAATCGAAAAATTAATTTTTGATAAGGCTCAAGATCCCACCTCATATAAACAATCAATTGGTTTGTTAAAATTTAATCAATTTAGGCTAAAAATTGCTTTAGCAGATCGAGAAAACTGAGAAGCAGCTACAAAACAACGTGTACGTATCAAGAAGTGATATCTAGATTACTAGGGAGAAGGTATAAAATTCGTAAGCATTCGCGCGCCATAGTCCCAGTCCCCCTTTCAAAATACAAGGGGGGGGGACGTAAAATTTGGCCGGGCTATTTCACCTCACCTCAGTCGGAAAATACGTAATTTTCGTCATTCGTGTCGCGCTGACGTGGGTTTTCATGAACCAATGAGATGCTGGTTGTAATTTAGAGGCGGGGATTAACTCCGGACCTACGTTTGAACTGGAGATAAAGCTAGAAATGTGGCGAATTTATACCTTCTCCCTAGTAAACTAAATATCGCTTCTTGACGTATACAGACGAAAATTTCATCAATGAAATTGCTTCGCGAAATTAATTCAATAATAATAAACTTAGCTGGAAATTTGAATTAAAGATAATTAAATTTTGATCGAGAAGTGGGTGTTGTTAACAGACCTTTACAAAATAAAATACCTTAAATCATACCCTAGAATCATCGGCAACCAATCCTTTAAAGGGAGGGTGAAGAGGAAAATCGAGTGATTATTTATGGATTCTTCTACTAATTTTAAAACCATTCTGCATAGTGAAACATCCAGGAAATATCTCCGAATGATTTTAAAGTTCAAATAGACCCAACCAACAATTCTTTTGAATTTTTATAACGGCTCAGACCTCGTTCGCTGGTTTTGAGGGGAGAAAGGGATAACCTAATTGGCTTGATTTTGCCATGCGCAGAACCTGTTTTACCCCAAGAGTCAGACTCTAATCCAATCAGAAAAATAAGAGATTTATTTTCGTCGCTCAACGACAGATGGTACTACAGTCAATTTCGTTAGTCACGTGATCCTATCC
Source organism: Phalangium opilio (assembly GCF_054372755.1). Classification (NCBI taxonomy): domain Eukaryota; kingdom Metazoa; phylum Arthropoda; class Arachnida; order Opiliones; family Phalangiidae; genus Phalangium; species Phalangium opilio. The sequence goes on from NW_028324226.1 coordinate 6,001,577, forward strand.
CTTAGATAGAGACGAGACCAAGCCAACTTGTTTATTTGTTTTCTGGTTCTATTAGGTTCAGATTTAAACTATTTTAAAGGATAATTTGAAATAAGGACCTCTGACCAATCACGTAACACCCTGCCTTCTTGCTACCAAAATTCTCGTGGCACGTTCCATACCGAATGAAATTTAGCGCGAGATTTGATAAACGTTGCTCGCGATGTGACAATCGTCGCGCGAGATGTAGAGCATGCAACGGAAATTTTGTTAACAGGAAGGCAGGGCGTTACGCGATTGGTCGGAGGTCCTTATTTCAAATTATCCATTAAATCTGAACCTAATTTGAATTTGTGACGAAAATTATATTTATAACTTTCAATTATATACTTCTGATCACACTAACCTCTTGCTACCCACATTGTTACCAATTTATTTCAATTCAAAAATAAACTTATTGTCCCTTGGCTGGTTAATGCCCTCTGGTTAACCCCACAGGTCACGAGCCCCCGTGGCTTTCTCGCGATTTCGCGTACGTAAAACTCACACCTGCATGGTCATTGTTCGCGTACGAAAATAAACTTACACCTGCATGAAAGGTAGTTCACGGTCACGAGTCTCTCTACGGGCGCGTTCAGTAACGCTCAACGGAGGCTCCGTTGAATGCGCATTCGGCACTGAACGATTTTCCGAACTTCCGGTTTGACGTCACGATTGTAAGCGAAGAGGCATCGAAGTCATCGGCTGTAAGAGCCGATTACTTCGTTGAGCAACGCATTTGTGACGTAGCAGCAATGGAGGAAACTTATCTCCCTGAATGATTTCGAGAAGTTAATTTGACGGATAATTTCGGAACTATTTATAAAATCGGTGTAGCAGCGACTGAATACGAATGAATAATGTCTGTTAATTATTTTATGAAATTTTTTTCGATTATATCTACGAAGCTTAAAAAGTTATTGGGTTTTAAAGCTTAAGCCTTGGCTAAGTTACTGGTCAGAGTTTTCTCTTATTTCGGCTAGCAGGCCCTCGCATATCCATTTCCATTAACAGTAAGCAGACGATACAACGTAAAGTTTGCAAAAAACCGTTCAGTAGCCTAATACGTCACATGACATCACGTTGATCAACGGAGCTCAACGCGTTTGGTCTCCGTTGAGCGTTACTGAACGCACCCTACGTTTATGAAGATACGAACCCTTTGGGAGAACCAATTATCAGTGAGCTTTTTCGATAAGCCAATGAGAAAGCTTTATGTGGTACAAGACCGAATTTCAAGTCGGTCTGAATCTATAAAAGGCCAGGACGAACAATAGACTTCAGTCTTCAGTATTCTATACTTCTGACCTAGAGGTTAGCCCAGTCCGAGCGCAGCCCGCTAAAAAGGATGCCCCAGAGAAGTGAACTCCTGGATGAACGACTAAGTTGCTAACTTATGCCCGGTTAAATTACCCGCGAAAAGTAAAAGTCTTAATTCGTGCCAAGTATCCTGCTGCCATGATATGCCGTCCTGGACCTTGATCTCTATCCTGCCGCCGTACTATGCCGTAGAAGTTCATCACTTCTCCCGCCAAAAGCGCGTACCGCTACTACCCGATCTATACCGGAACCTACCGCGTTACCATGAAACGTGTTGCCGGACCATCACCGATTTATTGTGCCCTCATCGTAAAACAATAGAAGTCCATCAGTCCACGCGATTAACGGAACTCAAAATGAGCTACACGTGAACTTCAATATAAACCGTGAGTCACGAAACTTTGCATAATATTTGAAGTGTTAAACCTCTTATGAGGTCATGATTAATTTAGTATTGATTAATAATTATATTTCCAAGGTTTAATCCCCGAGTCATGTTCCCGTTTATTTCATTTACCAATGCTGACATACTTATTCAAAATTCAATTCCTAGACAACCGTACCAACTTTAATATGTTATATCATATAAGTTAAAAGTAAAATGTCGCATTTTGAGGACCCAAAATGCGACATTTTACTTTTAACTTATATGATAATTAATAATCAGGGGTTATATGATATAACATATTAAAGTTGGTACGGTTGTCTAGGGAATTGAATTTTGAATAAGTATGTCAGCATTGGTAAATGAAATAAACGCGAACAATGACCATGCAGGTGTGAGTTTTACGTATGCGAAATCGCGAGAAAGCCACGGGGGCTCGTGACCTGTGGGGTTAACCAGAGGGAATTAACCAGCCAAGGGACAATAAGTTTATTTTTGAATTGAAATAATTTGGTAACAATGTGGGTAGCAAGAGGTTAGTGTGATCAGAAATATATAATTGAAAGTTATAAGTATAATTTTCGTCACAAATTTTGAAATCTTTCGGATATATTTCCTGGATGTTTCACTATGCAGATTGGTCTAAAAATATAATCGATAAACAAATCACTTGATTTTCCACTTCACCCTCTTTAAAAAATTACTTAAATATACTGTTCCTGAAATGGAGGCATACAGTGTGTTCTGTGCGTGATTTTGAGTCGAAAATGCTCAATGACATTTCGCCCTAGGGGCGAGAGTCTACAGTGATCATCAGAATGATCTTCGAAAGGACATCTTTAATTTGAATAAGAAACTGCTCATCCAATCATATCTTGTAAACGGTGATCCTTACGGCAAAATATCTCAAGAATATTTTTGACTCAAAATCGCCCATAGAACCAACAGAACTTGGGTACTGCCACCTTTCTTAAATACCCTGTATATAGCAACATTATCTAATTCGAAAATGGAAGGGATTTTAAACCAAGGTACGTTAATAACCAAAGAATTAGAAAGCGAAAAATGCAAAATAATCCTTAAAAATAACAATTAGGGAAGATATTTCTCGAATTACGTTCGAGCAAGAAGCGATATCTAGTTTACTAGGGAGAAGGTATAAGATGTCTAAGACTCTAAGTATTCGCGCGAAATAGTCCCAGTCCCCTTTTTAAAATACGACGGGGGACGTAAAAGAAGGCCGGACTATTTCGCCTCTCCTCAGTCGGAAAAAAAGTAATTTCGTCATTCGCGTCGGGCTGACGTGAGTTTTCAAGAACCAACGAGATGCTGGTTCAGTGGCGTCGCTAGGCCTTTTTTGGGGGCTATAGCCACCCCAAATTCCAAACTTAGCCCCCCAAAAATATCCGTAAACCCTACCAAAAAATTGCTGTTAGCATCCTAAAATTCTGTAGCAATATATAAAAAATTATAATGATAGATTCGCTAAGTTTCATCTCTGCAGAGATGAATTTCAATATCAAACAGTACAATTTTGAAGAAAAGAACAGATGGAGACAAGTAAAATGTTTCATGTTCTTTCGAAAGGAGTCCCAATATTGTGGACTAAAAGCTAACCAAAACTAAAAATAAACTTAAGACGATTGAAAATCCTTCATAATCGGTTCCATTTTTATCAATAAAAGGTTGTATATCTTTAAAATACGAATAATTTCACGTTGACTCAAAATTACGTAGTTTTAAAGGTCTACACATTATCCAATGAACCCATTATGCAATTTTTTCATTAAATTCTAATAATAACTAGTTTGCCCAGATTTAGCCCCCCCCCCCCAAATTTCAAACCCTAGCGACGCTACTGTGCTGGTTGTAATTTAGAGGCGGGAATTAACTCCGGACCTACGTTTGGACTGGAGATAAAGCTAGAAATGTGGCGAATTTATACCTTCTCCCTTGTAAACTAGATATCGCTTTTTGGTTCGAGATTTCGAAGTAAAAGATTTTAAAGAAGCTAGTCTATAAGATACACAGATATGAAATATAAGAAAATAAAGAGCAAAAGGGAAAAGGGAAAAGACAATTAGTTGCAATTGCACTTCAGTTTAAATAGCTAGAAAAAGACGAGAAATGCACAATCAACAATGCTGAAATCTTCTCGGTCTGACTCTAAAAATTACCTTCTAAAACGGGCCTTTAGTTCTTAGAAAAATGGTAGAAATTTTAATGAGAAAGAGAAATGATATCAAATTTCAAGAATTGACTTACGTAAATACACAAGTATCTTGAAATAGATGTTTTCCAACGGCTATCTTTCATCAAACACGATGTAACCAGAATACTTTAAAGTGAATATGAAAGGCTCAAACAAACTGATATAGGCTGCGTTCAGTAACACTCATCAGGAAAAACATCGATGTTTGGGAAAATGAAATCGGTGTTCTTTTGACGTCATGATGACGTTGCAGTTGTTGAACGGCACAGTTTTGAGCAATCGATGCTTTTCTTAATGGCGACGATATTATGATAACGTTAGGGCAGAGGCTTAAATAATAAATCCGAACTATTTACAAAGATATTGTACTTCAATTTATCAATTAAATCAAAATTCTGTCAGAATCCATTTTTTTACCGAAATAATATTTTGCTTTTTAGTATTATTATCCATAAGGATAATATTTGTCAATTCTTCATTACTTTAAATTGCAGGAGGTTGGGATGTAGTTCCCCCCATTTTTTTGTCGCGGCGCAAAATTACGAAATTTACGTCATGAATCCGATGCTCATCAAAAAAACCTCCTCTCACAGATGATTTTTCTGATGGGCATCCGATGAGCATCATGACGTCACTCCCAAATACGCGAAAAACCGTTCAGTAAGACATCGATGACATCTTTTAGTCATCGAGGTTTTTGATGCCGGTTACTGAACGCAGCCATAGCTTCGATTATAAAACTGGTGACAGGCTCAATATTAATCCTTCTACCATTAACTGAGAGTTTCAAATGACTGTCAAAGGCAAACAGTGATTTCTTTGCAGCTTACAAACAGGGGTCAAAGTTCTACGTTGATATATTTTTTAGCCCAGTGTAAGACACAGGAACATTTTTTATTTTCAATTTAAGCTATAAAAAATGTTCCTTTCATTCAATGTAAAGTTGTTACATCACGTGGGTTTTGGCCTAATCCAATGAGAGAAAGGGCAATCAACGGGTGGTAACTTAATTCCTTACTCTGACCGAGTAGAGTCAATAGGCCAAAAATGACGTCAAAGTCCTATTTTTTTTTGGAAAAAAAAAATGGGAAACGTATCATGTTTCCGCTTATTGACTATAGATGGCTCTATTAGTGTCTCCAAGTCAGTCGTGAATCTAGTTCTTGAAGGAGATACGGATGAGTGGAACCCCCCCCCATAACGTACCCCTCTGTACCCCCACCTACGAAACGGCACCGAAGTCCTCCCAGCATCCTCAGCGTTTAGGTAGGGTCGTACAGTACGGAATCGTAAAGGATGCCCCCTCTGCCTTAATAATATAAGCTGGTTCTCACACAAATGCATTGGCGCTACGTGGCAGCACTTAACAATCGCCTACCAAAGGGTAGGGGCGTGCGCAAGGTACACTGGGAGAGTTACGGTGCCGCAGGTCGCCTATGATAACTTCACTCCATTTTATCTCATTTCTCCTTGCTTATAGAATAAAATGATTTCTTTCCCAAAAAAAAAAATAGGGCTTTGACGTTATTATTGGCCTATTGACGCTATTCGGTCTATAGTTACGCGGAAGACACTTTTTTAAGCTTTATGAAGTGGCGGGTTCTTAGAAATTCTTTAGTGGAAGATGTATAAAAGCCTGCGCTAAACACCTGAATATTTACTATTACCCTTGTTGTAAAACTTGATCAGTTAGACGATTAACGAATGCAATTATGTCAAAAAAGGACGATCCAAATAACAACCCTCCTGAACGGAGACGCGATAGTGTGACTAACTTACAAGGGTCTGAAACACCGTTACAGTCACAAGCAGCGTCATCAGGGGCTAGTACTTCATCGTTTGGTCAACGAATAGAAACTACTATCGCACCTTTTGGTCGGGAAATAAACGCTAATGCTCCGCCATTATCGCATGGAATGATGCAATTTAATGAGTCACTGCGAATGGGAGCCAATCCATATAATCAACGTGGGGCTGGAAGTCCTTCTGCATTTGGGCACTTTGTGCCACGCTCAAGTCGAGCACCGTTTAGTCAACAATTACTCCCAAGTTCTACGCCGAGTGCGGAAGAATTATCCCGCATGAGTTCTTTGTCCTTAGAAAGTCAGTTATTCGTTGGATCCGCCTCACAATCAACGCCACCAGCAACCTTGGGTTCCGTCATTCAAGAAATCCACCATGGGTTACCGCCTCCGTTCTTGGGAACCTCCCAATCAAGTGCGTCAAACGTTCTCGAACAGCCACTTCCGATTGATACAAGAGATCAAGTAGTTCCGGGAGCTCAAGTAGTTCCTGAAGTGAATGATAAGTCATCGTCCAGTTCCAGCCTCAGCAGCTCTTTAACGAATGTTTCTACTCTGTCTGAAACGATTTCAAGCTCGAGTAGTATGAGTACGGATACCGGTTCTGGTAGTCCCGATGCGGTTCCCGACATATCATCTACGACAAACCAGAATGGAGAAGCCTCGGTTGTAAGTATTTTGAGGAAAGAATTGGTATTCAAAGATGACCATTCCCAAGTGTTTGCATTGTCTCGTTATTAATTGCTTCTTTTTTAACTTCAGGAAGAACAGCAAAAGATCTAGGAACTTTTCATCATTGCGCAAATGGAGACAAGAAGATGTTACGTTTTTATTTGACGAATTGCGAGTTTTAATTCATAATGAATGAACTATTGTTATCAGGATAAGATTCTTAGACAATAAATTTAACGTTTTAAATTCACATTGCTATTTTGGTTGCATTTCTTTTAATTAATTTTCAACAACAACATTGTTACTCTCACTTAAGTAATTAAAGGAGTTTTTCTAACTGGCGTGATAAATTTTTTTTGTCCGTGTTGTCAATTAATTACTATACAAAGTGACTCAGTATGCCAGGACTTCTTACCCCTACCTACCTACCCGTCCTAGCCCAAGGGGATAATCACTGTCAGATTCCCTGTACACCGGTTACGGATTACGCGTAATCATTTTAACACGGTCAAGGGCAGGGTTTTTAAAGCTTACGCGTAATAACTTTAGTACAGTTAAGGATATAGTCGTGTACACCGAGTGACCGACCCCCTCGTCCTAGCCTGTAAGAATTCAACCAATACCGTAGGGGTAAGTGGTTCGATTTAGCAGACGTCACTAAACCTAGGGCGGCGCAATAGTCCTTGTTTTAAAGACTAATTAAACACTAATATTTTGAAATCAAAGATGGTTTATTTATTTTTCTTAATAATTTTTGTTTTATGTTTGTAAGAAGGCCGTGTTTTTAAGGTGTAATATTATTTTACCTGAAATTTTCATTTAAGACAACTTAGTTGTTCTTATCTTCTTAAATATTACTTCATATGCCATTTCGAATAAAAATAAAACGAAGTAGATTCCATCGTGGCTTTGAACAGGAAATGGAAGTTTACAACAGGGGTCAATCTTGATCAGGTGAAGGATAAAATAATTCATTCCAGAACGGAAACTATAATATATTTATCCATTGTAAGGGAACTAATTAATACCCTCCTTATTTTGTGGTGATGCCAAAAGAGTACATAGATGGGAAAGCTAGCCCGACCGTCTCAACGCTAGGGTCATTTTACGGATGTAACAAGTATGAAGAGATGGGAAGATGGTAGGAAGGAGATGGACTATATATTATCCGGAAGCGTTGACCGGAAGGCTATCCCTGATGTCAGATTGTCAAAGACGCGACCAGTTCCCACTTTCCTTCCTTCCTTCCTAAAACCATAAGTTCATAAGATATGTTCTATAAGTATGCCACTGGTTACTGAGAGCTTGTCGTGAAGTGACGTAGGTCATAGATTCGAGGTAAAGCGACGCATGGTGAGGCGTTGTCAAAGGCTTAGTACAGACTAATAGGAAGATGGACTTCAAAACCTCGTGTTATCAATTCTCGCTTGTCGTTCTCGAACTATCTCTCAGTAAGTGTTTAGCATTACGAAGTATAGGTAGCGTCATACTTGTGGAACATATCTTATAAACTTATGCTTTTTCCCATAGCTTCCTTTTCGTAAGAGCTCAACAAACCAACCAACATTTTTCCAAAAGGAGTAAAAGTATTCAAAATTTTCTGTTGTTTACGGAATTTCTAACATTTTGGTTGTAATTAGCGATAAAATAAATAGACTAATATTAATTTCAGAGTAAAATGCAATTAACGTATGGCCTAGAGAAAACTTAAAATTCCTGTCTGTGAAACTTATAAGGTATGCATATCTTTCTATAGAGACTTGGCAGTACTACGTCATGCAACGTCACGCTACCTTCCACTAGTGCTAAAAAACATACCAGGAGGAGGGGCTTATGTAGCTTTCATTCTGTTATAAAAAACATACCATAATGGCGCTGGGGGCGGAGTTAAACCCAAATTGCCAAGTCCCTATTGTTTAAATAATTTTGGAGACATTTCAGTTTAATAATAAAATAAATATACTAATATTTATTTGAATGTGAAATGCAACGTACGGTTCAAAGTGAGCTGAAAATTCCAGTACAATCATTCTTAAACTACTCTCCTTATCTCATACACAGGGTGTTTCTGATAACTCTACCATAAATTAAGAGGGATGTTCTTTGAGATATTTGGGTCGAAAACGTTCTAAGACATTTTGCCGTCCGGACCACTGTTTTCGGGTTATGATTTGAGCGCTTTAGATATAACCCCTTAATTAAATTAGAAATTATTGTCTAAATCAGTTTTTTTAATTAGATTTAATGGGTCATAAGAAAATACTTCAATCTTAACTTGATAACGGTTGGTTGGGCAACAAAATGTCATGTAATAGAACATTTTCGACTCAAAATCGCCCAAAGAACTTCCCACTTAATTTAAGGCCGACTTATCAGAAACACTCTGTATATTTGAGAAAGTGAATTTGTTTGTTTGTATGCTTGTTCTTTATGCAAGGTCACAATTCGTTACCGAAATCGACCAATATTTGAAACACCAGGGGAAGAAGTGGTTTGGTTGAGTTCCTCAAGGTTGGGTCCACGAACCCTATAGCCATTAAAACAAATATATTTCATACAGATTAAATTTAGTGTTTAGCGTCTAGATAGACAGGAAACTCATACCGGGTTTCCAGTCTCTTTAAATCGCCAAACAACTTATCTAGCTAGTTCTTGATAGAAAAAGGGGCATTTTTCTCGTAGAGTTTATGGCCTATTTGGATGGATGTAACGTATAATACACGCTCGATCCTTGTGTTTACCTCGAGACCTCCAGGATAAATCACATACAAAATGTTGGGAAATGATCTGGCAACAGTGTATAATCAAAACAGTACTGTCCTTTCGCAACCTCGCATAAATTTCAACAAGGAAAGATTTAGGACATAGTTGGCTTTAATGTCAAGAAGATACCGCTGGTTAATACAACACACCTTATGTATAGATGTATACACTGTATCAAATAGCCTATGGTAGGTGGAATGTAAAATCTGGGTTATTCGGCAAGATATATTACAAGTATTTAGTAACTTTAGACAATGCGCTTTAATTGAAGTTTGGCCAAAGGCAAATTGTTCCAACATGAATAGAATTAAGCTCATAGTTTCAACAAAGTGATAGTCAAAACTCGTATTAGTAATTCACAAAATACGGTGTGTTTCTAGTAAATCTGCTATAAATTAAAGGGTGACATGTTCTTAGGGTCAAACTGAGTGGAAAATGTCAAAGAACATGAATGGGGTCTACAACATTTGGTTATGGAGAATTTGGAGATATGGGTTCCCAAACATTGATTGTCCCCTAAAAACAAGGAAATAGTAATAACACATGTGGAGCAATCCGAGCAAGACATATCAGCGTTTTTAATCTAAAAACGTTATTGAACCTTTATCTAGCAGAAGTGTTTACTATAACTGGGTATCGCTTACGTTGGTAAAATAAAGCTAATTACCATGTGTGACCATTTCCTTCTTTAAGGGGCCAATCAATGTTTGGGAGTCCATAACATGGTAACTAAATGTTCTAGACTACACATGTTCCTTGACACTTTCCAATCAGTTTAACCATAAGTTCACGAGATATGTTTCATAAGTTTGTCACTGGTTACTGAGAGCTTGTCATGAAGTAACGTAGTTGAAACGTCACAGATTCTCGTAAAGCGACGCCTGGTGAGGCGCTATCAAATAGGAACACTGAAAAACCGAGTGCAGTCAATAGAGTACTACTGAGAAAGGAGGAGCTACGGGAACGTGACGTCAACATTGGTAGCCTGAGATGACATCCATATAATATGGTCGCCAAACCGAGGTAAGAGATTGGAGGGTGTGACGTCACGAGAAAGTTCGTAGTAGCAGAATATTGACGTCACGTTCCCGTAGCTCCTCCCCTCTCAGTACCACTCTATATTGGTAGTCTAAAATGTATGGCCTGAGATGATGACTTCCAATATTATTATTATAATTAATTTTTTTTATGCTTTGTATTTCTCTGCCGTGTATCGCTGTATTATTATTGTTATTCTCATTATTGTGTTTTTTAGAGGGCGGTCACACAGGGGCCTTACTGGCTCAGTGACCACGCACCACCTCGCCAATTGCTAAATAAATAAATAAAAAAAATGGTCGCCAAACCAAGGTAAGAGGTTGGAGGGTGTGACGTCACGACAAGTTCGTGGTAGCACACTATTCTCGCTTGTCGTTCTCGAACTAGCTCAGTAAGTTAGAGTTAGTTATAGAGTTAAGAACTATAGGTAGTGTCTTACTTATGTTACATAAACTTATGGCATGACCCAAAGATTGCACCCTTTCATTTATGGAAGACTTATCATAAACACCCTGTATGTTTCTTATAAAGACGCGTTAGACTAAGACCTAAAATACCTAGGCCTATAATCTATGGAATATTTCACCTAAATTTTAGTATAGCCTAATTCTCTGTCTCTAGAGACGTTTTGGAAGAGAATGGGGGGTATGATTCTAAAGAAAATTTTCCAGCTTGATAAATGTTTAGTATTCCGAGTAAATCCTCGGCGATAAATATGACCCGGGTATAGAAAATAAAAATGACGATCTAAAACGTTAAAATATTTTCGGGATAAAATATTGGCCAGGTTTAAGAAAAGCAAAAGAAGAGGTGGGGCGAAAGCCCAACTCGTCTATTATGGAGAAAAGCCAGAGCTCAGCGGTGGAAAAAATTTGTCATTTATTCCACGAAAACTATACGCCTTGAGTAACTGATCATCGCACGCATAATAATAGGGATGCCAACCTATATATAGACGCCTACTATACGCCAAGGCGGTGGTAGAAAGGGAAGAGGAGAGAAGACTGGGATAAGATAGAGGAGTATGCTCAGAAGGAGAGCTAAGAAATAGAAGGTAAGTTCCAAAACAAGGTGCACCGAAATGTGCTAAGAGTAATTTAAGAGCTAACTTATTCAGCTATGTCCAGGGTGTCTTTTCTGATAAGTCTGCCTTAAATTAAAGGGTGTCATGTTCTTAGGGTCAAACTCAGTGGAAAGTGTCAAAGAACATGGGGTCATTTACAGAGATATGGGTTCCCAAACATTGATTGGCCCCTAAAAAAGGAAATAGTAATAATCAGCGTGTGCACACTTCTACCCATTTAATAGTATTTACACTTCTGATTGATAAAGGTGCAATAGCATTCCTGGATTGAAGAACATGGGGTCTACAACATTTTGGTTAAATCATGAACCTGGCAATACAAGTACAAGTACAAGCACTTGTAAATATTTCTCCAATTTGTGGTAATTTAGTTGAGTAATTAAATCGTGAACCAGGCAATACAAGTACCAGTACAAACACAAGCCCAAGTAAATGTTTTTCCAATTTGGGGTAATTTAATTGAACAGTGAAATCATGACTGACTGATAATCAACGCCCAGTCCAAACCGCTTGCCCTAGAAGGCTGAAAATGTGCAGCAACGTTACTCATAAGTAGTAGGCGCGTACTAAGAAAGAGTTTTCCAATCCGTCGCCATCTTAATAAATTGCGCCCAGAAATAAAAAAAAAAATCTTCTCTATGCAACAAAGTCCGCGCGTTTCAACCGATTTCACAAATATTTATTACACTGGTTTCCTTTAACCTATACGGGCTGAATGGTCTTTGCCATCTTTTTAAATGGCGGCCAGAAATTTCTACTTATTTAATAGTACAATTCCGCTAGGTTATAAAGGTTCAATAACGTTCTTAGATTGAACATGTGTGTCTATTTCCTTGTTTTAAGGGCCAATGTTTCAAAGCCCGTATCCAAGCATATAACTAAATGTTGTAGACCCCATGTTCTTTGACACTTTCCCATCATTTTGATCCCAAGAACACACTCTTTAATTTATGGCAGACTTATCACTAGTTAAAATTGTTTATCTAGTTCAGATTAGATGGTCAATGTACCTTCACTCTTCTTATGTTATGTGTAAACGTTTCATCACATGATCAGCTAGCCGTAATACCTATCGCTAATTTGTTTCTATTTATTTCCACTATTTATGTTAAAAGACCATAATAATTAAATGTAGTGTACTAAACACATAAATATATTCAAAGCGTATAGTAATTAAAGAGAGTAAAACATTTCTTTGTTTGTGTTAGACAGACAAAGCGCTTGATCTCAAGCGCAACCTCAAATAGGTTGGTAGGTATAAGACAAGATTCAGATCTAAGAAATAAAAAAGAAAAGGTATAAAAATAGAGGAGCTACCATCTACTGTAGATCGAAAGAGAAGCCGAGCTTTAAAGCTGGCCCCATGCGCCATTAGGGAATTGGCAGTTGGATCGGCCGGGGCACCCAAGACTAGCCTATATACTAAGCGCTATCAGAAGTGAGATGAGACCAGAAGTACTGAGCTAACCAAATTCTTCACTCGGCGAAAGTGAATATTCTTGATAACACACGAACGGTTGGCCCTCTGGTAGCGGTTTCTAAATTTTCCCTCCAAAACGTGAGACGCTCGTGGCGGTAGACGGCCGAATCCGCGGCTTTAGGTTGAGGGGAAGGGGGTAGGAAATGTTCTTGCAATTCGACCAATTTTTTCTCTCTAGTTTTAGCGCGTGGGAAGCGGCATAAAGTCCTCAAATTTGTTCACTAGTGCCAGGATCTACTATCAATGCTAGAGCCCTTCACTTCTAGTCTCATCTCACTTCTGGCGCTATGGGAAGGGTATGTAGGAAGCCAGGGTTCATACTCTAAGATCGCATCCTCTAGGGGAATGGGGTCTGCATCACCTACCCAAGTCACGTTTGTATCTCTCCGCTCCATCCCGACTCTTCTACCACTCCCCTACACATCTTCTGTTCAGGTTTGCCAGCATCTTTAGCCATATAGACAAGCCTTTCCATCTAGATTTCTCATCTTCCACTAACAAATATAAAGGAAAAGATGGTGGGCAAAAGAGATGGGGGGTGCTATAAATCCGGTCCTTTTCCCGAGGCCTTAAACCTAATCAACAGTGGTACGCCCGCCAGGTCTTTTGCCCTACCGACACCCATACCCTCCCTTTGTTTTGAGTTTTGGATGAGCATGAAACAAGGTGAGCAACAGGGCTTGAAACCTCCATTCTTCTATGTGGAAGTCAATTTTGTAGAGAGCAAGAGGTGTTGTCAAGTGCATGTCCTTATTTGGTAGCATTAACCAGAAAAAAATAATGCTTTTAACAAAGTTTGACCCGTTATGTAATTAAAATTTTGTATAGTTGTTATCTCTCATAACAAACGCCTAATATTATCGCTGCTCATGCTTAAGCCACTCAGATGGCTCTATGGGCAATCTATCTATATCTATATAAATCAAAGTCCTGACTGACAGACTGACTGACTGATAATCAACGCCCAGGCCAAACCGCTTGCCCTAGAAGGCTGAAAATTTGCAGGAACGTTACTCATAAGTAGTAGGCGCGTACTAAGAAAGATTTTTCCAATCCGCCGCCATCTTAAAAAATGGCGACCAGAAATGTAAAAAATCTTCTCTATGCAACAGAGTCCGCGCGTTTCAAACGATTTCGCAAATATTTAGCACACTGGTTTCCTTTGACCTATAGGCGGGTTGAATGGTCATTCGGGTTCGATTTGTTGCCATCTTTTTAAAGGGCGGCCAAAAACTTAAAAACCCTTCTTTATAGAATAATGTCCGCGTGAAAAATAATAAAAAATGTCCCGACGGGCTGACGGGCAATGCCGATTGCCCTCGCTCCTAGGGTGCTACAAAAATATCAGTCATCAGTAAAATCTACCCATTCTTTATATCATTTTGATGGAAGTTCTTATTACACGCGAGCGACGCCGCGGGTAACAGCTAGTTGTATTGTGTAAATAAATAAATAAAAACGTTATCTGGCATTCTACAGAATTGTGACATATATTCCGTTAAGTTAGACACCTTGGTTACTGCGAGCTTGTCGTAAGTTAAACAACTTAAACCTCGTAAACTTTCCATAAAATAGACCTTTTCGATGTAAAAAAGGGTGTAGGCAAGCCTCAGTATAGGGACACTTCTCATGATAAAAAATATTACAGCGCAGGCGCCAAAAAGCGAGTTGGAAGGCAAAGTTTTACAACCGTGTCTTTCCCATTTAGTTACAACGACATGGTCTATTATGCCTGGCGAGACACTGTTAAAGGATTAGTAAATACAATATTGGAACGAACACTCGCCTACAGATCTCGGATTAGTTATAGGTAAAGCTTGTATTACCAAGTATAAAAAGTGTCATCCTTATAGAATATATCTTATCAACTTATGGTTATGGTCTTTAGAGTGATGTAGGCAAGTGTCGGCCATTTTTCCTTTTCTGAACACCGTGATCTTTAGTTATTGCCTGAAGTCATCACTCGAAAACAGTGGCCCTTGTGGCAAAATGTCATAACATTTTCGACTCAAAATCGTGCACCCAAAGAACATCCCCATTAATTTATGTCAGACTTATCAGAAACACCCTGTATACTCTTCACAAAAAAAGATAAACGTTTCAAGATATAAGTCATTTAGATTAAGAGTCAAAACCTTTGAACGCACTCAACTTTTCCTACTGAAAACTTAACATCCACCTTCCACCCATAGGGGCTCAGAACAATAAACCACGAAAACACCTAAGATTATATACACATTCTTGGGTTTAAGTAGAAAAATAAGCTATAAGAGATAAAGGAGTACCGTTAGCTAGAAACCGGCTGGCTAGAGGAGTTAAGGCTTAGCAAGAAGTGATATCTAGTTTATTAGGGAGAAGGCGTTTGTCAGGGAGGGAAAGAACATCCGACGTCATTTTATACCTCTACGTAGGGGAGCGTTTGTAGGCGCGACACTGAAATTCCCCCGTTAGGGGGATGGAATCGAGGTAAGAGATATAAGCCTATGACGTGGCAAGAATGGGTTTGCCCTCTCCCTATAAGATGCGCAAGTTTTCGCACGCCATAGTCCCAATCCCCCTTTCAAAATACACGGGGGGACGTAAAAGGAGGCCGGGCTATTTCACCTCTCCTCAGTCGGAAAATACGTAATTTTCGTCATTCGCGTCGCGCTGACGTGAGTTTTCAAGAACCAATGAGATGCTGGTTGTAATTTAGAGGCGGGGATTAACTCCGGACCTACGTTTGGACTGGAAATAAAGCTGGAAATGTGGCGAACTTATACCTTCTCCCTAGTAAACTAGATATCACTTCTTGGGCTTAGCTTGGTGGCGGTGCAAAGCCAACAATTCAACCATCTTCTTTCCTACAGGAACGGGACTTCCACTACCACCACCATCTTGTACCCCTTGGATGGCTTAACGATTTTTAAAAGTCCTTCCTATATACGTTAACTCTTTAGAAAAGAAAGAAAGAAGAAAAAAAACAAACGCAATTTGTAGTGGAAGAGGAGAACGTACTCATCGTTAAAAATAAAGCGGGTTCAAACCTACGTACCGTTAGAACAATCAGTTAGCGCAGGGATACATACAGCTAATTGGAATCATTGTGCAGCTATTTTCACTCAACGTATCTAGGCGGATTTTGTAGGAAGAGCTAGACTAATCATTAGGTATGACGAATTTTACCTCGCGAATAATCTATCTCACTGCACGTTTCACCTCAGACCACCTAACCCATGGACAGGCAAAGCCGTGTTAAACCCGAGTTAACAAATGGGGTTGAAATGGCAAGGCGTAGCACGCGCCCTCACGTGTCTACCGACCGCAATTTATCGCCAAAATGTCCCGTATAGAAAAATTCCTCTGTAATGGTTCGGAATATTTTATAGCCAAGGCTTAATGTTAAACAATCTTTATAAACAATACCAGAGTGATATTTACAAAACACTAACTTGATAGATCATTTATGAATTTTTAATGAGAGAGAGAGGCTAAATAAATAAATAAGTAAATAAATAAATAAATAAATAATGAAATTCAGCTGACTGTTATAATTTATTCAGATTTTCTCCCCATATCGGTGACTGGAGACCTCTACTTCTCAAAAAAACAAAACTGGGCGAATTTTACAAGGGTTTGGTGAAAAACATCCAACATCCGCCGCCACAGCGCTAGTGTCAGGCGTTGCTCTAAGCAAACCTAGCTCCCTATTCAGTTGCCTGTCCATGTGTTAGGTGGTCTGAGGTTTCACCTCGCGTTTATATCAACTAAGGGAAGTTAGAAGAACGTCAAAATTCAAGCCCGACTCACAAAACCTGCATAGAAATTAACATGTGGGATATTTGGCAACAATGATTCTAATTAACTGTATGCATTCCTGTTAAGCGCAAGAAGGGAATTCAGTTCGTATACCGTAATTTACAAAATGGGCAAGGGGTTTGAAGACCGATCGTGAAGGGTTTCTATAATTTTGAACCAAGGAATTAAGATATGGTTTTTTCTCAAGTACCCCAGATAAGTGACGCGACTTAGACAGGAAATAGGAACAATTTCAATATCGGAAATTCTTTACCTTGATTTCCGCAAATAATTAAAAGAAAGGGCAAGAATTTTTCTATTTGTTTAAAAGAGAATATATAAAATAATTAATATTTCAAATTGGAAACATATCCATCTACAATATTAAAGAAGATAAGAACGATTAAATGTTCTTACTGGAAGCTACGCGTTTAGCCTCTTTGTGACGCAACATTTGGATAGTCTAAAACGTCCAATGCTTAACTAAGAAGCCTAACTGGTAGGCTCCTGTAAGAAAACCTAATTGCTGGAATCATCTTTAATATTGTTGATATATACATGTTTCAAGCTCTGTTGAATTAGAATACATTTTAAGTTTGCTACTTTAATCTAAAAGCATTATCAAAATTATAATTAAACCTTTATTACTTTACACCATAAGTTTATATGTTCCATAAGTATGACACTACCTATACTTCATAATGCTAGAGACTTACTGAGAGCCAGTTCGAGAACGCCAAGCGAGGATTGACTACAAGCGGTTTTGCAGTCAATCTTCCTATTTAGTCTGTACTAAGACTTTGACAGCACCTCACCAGGCGTCACTTTACAAGAATCTATGATGTTTCGCTTACGTCACTTCACGACAAGCTCTCAGTAACCAGTGACAAACTAAACAGAAAAAACTTCAAACTTCGCACTACATTTTCAACAAATCGCCTCAATGAAAAGGAGCAGCCCATCGTTGTAATAAATACGTCTTTTGCAACACAAAAATATTTGTATTTTCAATGGCACCAATATTTTACCAGTATCTTGAACTTCACACGAAGAGAAGGATAACTTATTTCGAAGTCTACCAATTAACATAACCCTCTGTCCCTTTGGGCATAAGAAGAAATCCCTTTAATGGAGCGCAAACTAGCTGCCTCTCACTAACGCTATCCGGCATAAAGATAGCCTTAGGAACAAGGCACGCTTGAAAGGAAAAGATTAAGATGAAAGAAAAGAAGAAAAAACTCAAATTAGATTTAAAATTAGAGTGCGTGCACGGCATTGTCGCGAAATAAGTGTAATTCGTCGTTGCTTGCTGCAAAAGACACCCAAGATAGGAGCAGATGAAAGCGGACAAAGCTAGAGCTGCTAAGAGAAAAATTAAATAAATTAACAGGAAGCTTTCAAACATCCTTAATTTAAGAAGGATCCTCTCAAACATTGCGACTGTAATATGTCACACTCAGCCATAACATACTCGCGCAGTTAGTTAATCGTTACGCGCATTTTCGTTAATAGTTACGCGCATTTTCGTTAATAGTTACGCGCATTTTCGTTAATAGTTACGCGCATTTTCGTTAATCGTTACGCGCATTTTCGTTACCCGTTACGCGCATTTTCGTTAATCGTTACGCGCATTTTCCTTACCCGTTACGCGCATTTCAATATCTGATGTTAACACTCTTTAAGTCTCATTGCAGCGCGAGCCAACTCATAAACGCCATTATATAGTAAAAGAGGGCGATGCGAAGATCATCGTCATCATAACTCTAATTTAATATGGGTTTAATGTCGTTGACTTATTAACAAAACTTTTGAGATAACTTCGGGTTCATCTACATTTGATATTAAGAGAAAGATAAGGATGATGAGAGGAGAGTGTAAATTCAGTGGTCGCGTGCAGTGGAAAAGCTTAGCATTCTGAAACGGGGCTCAGTCTAAAAACCTGTCTTCTATACAGTAACTCCCTGGCTGATCAAGACGCAAATTGGAGCTAGGGCGAGAAGAATGCCAATTGGTGTACGTTTTGTCTTTCCCATCCTGCTGCTCCTAGCTCGTGTAGTCTTCATCTCATTTCTGCCTCTGTTTCTCTCACTCTTTTCATTTTGATTTGATCGTGGTACGGCTTCTACGCCTAGCGACGAACGAGTTAACGCGCCAGTGAGATTCCTTTTGTTTACAGCCGTCGCCGATAAAAAGAGCTCAAATCCAATTTACGGTTATACCCGCGCTTTTCACTCGATTACTTCCAGATTAAAAGAAGCGGAAGCAAAATACCTCCTCATAGTCTAAGGGGACTAGCAACAAAGGGTGGAAAGTCTGCAACCTACAGCTAGTACAGTGCATCGTCAATAGAACATAACATTCTTTAGATATGTAGATTTTACACAATATTTCTAATAATATAAGCAAGAAAAGATATCTAGTTTATTAGGGAGAAGGTATAAATTCGCCACATTTCTAGCTTTATCTCCAGTCCAAACGTAGGTCCGGAGTTAATCCCCGCCTCTAAATTACATCCAACATCTCATTGGTTCTTGAAAACTCACGTCAGCGCGACCGCGACGTGAATGACGAAAATTACATATTTTCTGACTGAGGAGAGGCGAAATAGACCGGCCTCCTTTTACGTCCCCCCCTTGTATTTTGAAAGGGGGAATGGGACTATGGGGCGCCAATACTTAGGCAAGTTATACCTTCTCCCTAATAAACTAAATATCGCTTCTCGATGTAAGTCAGGATTTCATCAACAGCCAGTTCAAACAGCTTTATCTAGGAAGGTAAAATTTTGGGAGAACATTACTCGTATACAGGGTGTTTCTGATAAGTGTGCTATAAATTAATGGGGATATTCTTTGGGCGATTTTGAGTCGAAAATGTAATTTCTATGACATTTTGCCGTCCGGGCCACCGTTTTCAAGTTATGATCGGATTATTTTACGTATGACCCCTTAAAAGTAATTAAGAAACTGAAAGGCAATGATTTCTAATTTAATTAAGGGGTCATCCCTAAAACACTCAAATCATAACTATAAAACAGTTCCCTGGACCACAAAATGTCAAAGAACATTTAATTGGCTGAGAACCTGGGGTAACGTCGAACACGAGCGAAAAAAGTGCGTGTTTAATGAACACTTTACGAAAGTGAGCTTTTTTCCGCGTCTACATTCACTATGAGCACTTCCCCGGCTATAGAGAATACAATTATTTCATGAAAGAAATGACCTCAATTAGTTAAAGCATAAGCGAATATTCCTCTTTAAGTGCCCATCATTAGGTCTTTGGTGGAACGTCTTATGCCCCATTCCTTTACGTCAAGGCCAATGAGAAATATGCCCCCCAAAATACACGAGGGATTTTAATTTCCATGCATGGTAGTATATATGGGGGTGCCCTGAATCTCATGGATGGAATTTTAAGTTTAGAGTGTCTCTTTTTATCGTGGGCTTTTTCTCCCGCTATCTCCAACCTCAGATTAATAACCCCTGGATATGAAAGGCAAGCAAAACCGGGCGTTTTCAAATAGTATCGCCATGTGGCGCCCTCAGACGGCAAAACGTAGAACTTTGTCACCCCATGCAGACGACGCAGTTTGAATTGTATGGTTGTTCTGGCAAGGATTAGCAAACGCAAACGGTTTTTTTTCTTCGAAGACCATTATTGCTTTCCTGTCATTTGATTTATCAAATTTATAGTTTAATCTAATTTTTACATAAATAAATAAACCAAAAACCTACCCAATTTAGTGACCAAAACCTCCGGACCAGGTACCGGGACGAGAAGAGAAAAAGAAACGGGAACCGCGGATAAAAAGTAGCCGAGCATGGAGTAGCAAACGCGGTGACGCGCTTACTGAGTCTGTTTGGGGTAACTTTTTTCCAAGTTTTGACTATAGGGGCGCTAGAGATGCCGATGCCCTATTCAAGTATGCCTCCCTATTTCCTTTCATATCCAGGGGGTTATTAATCTGAGCTCCAACCTATGACTTTTTACCCTAATCACGCGGTACATTTCCACCACTTTCTTTACTGAGGTTTTTACGTTTCGAAAGAAATAATTCTTTTGCACCATCAATAGATGGCGTTCGAGAGTAAAAAGTGGCAAAAGACGAACACGTTTTTATCACGGTTTTTTAAAGCGATCGTGCTCTTGTATTGTATAGTATAGATATTTCATGGGAGAAAATTATTGGAATAAAAACTCCGCCTGCAATCAAGGAAGGTTTTTTTCATCGTCTCTAGCGTGTCATACTAAGAGTCTACCATAAAACTCATTAAGAAATATAAACTTAATGCTAGATTATCAATTTATGGTTAAAGGCATACAGTGTAGCTTAATTTGCAATAGAAAATAGGCCAAATTAGGTATAAAAACTTTGCAAGCTCAGGTAGTAAAATTAACGAACCAAACAAGTTAATGGTCTACGCTTAATCCACATTAGTCTGAAGACTCTGAGCTCTATAAAAACCGTTCATTAAGCTTACAAATTTAATGAACTCTAAATTAAAAGTAGCGCCTATAAAAACTTATACAGTTTACGAGCAAATCAACCATGCAAATTATTAAATAGGCTATTTCACAAAGAGTTTTCAAACTAAGTTTAAAATTTATCCCATAAAAATACACAATGAAAAAATGCGCCAGAACTACCTGTATATTTCTTAGTAAACCAATTAACTCAACCCCTATGTAGGAGTTTATGGAGAAAGGTTTTGATACTTGGAACCTTAGTAATTTCAAGATTGCAGGCTTAAAACTCTAATAAACATAACACCGCATGACACCGTGGTATTTCGTAGTCATAACAATTCTACGAATGACGCAGCTAAACATGAAGTTCTCATTCAAATCAGAGAAAGCCAGTATCTCAGAGAAACGAGTTGAGATGGAGAAAACAAGTCTCCATAAATATAACCAGAAGTGAGATGAGACCAGAAGTACTGAGCTAACCAAATTCTTCACTCGGCGAAGGTGAATATTCTTGATAACACAAGAGCGGTTGGCCCTCTAGTAGCGGTTTCTGAATTTTCCCTCCAAAACGTGAGACGCTCGCGGTGGTAGACGGCCGAACTAGATTCAAGGAGCCGCGTCCGTGTTCGGCCGCTTTAGGTTGAGGGGAAAGGGGTAGGAAATGTTTTTGGAACTCGACCAATTTTTTTCTCTCCAGCGTAGGCACGATTGAAGCGGCGTAAAATCCTCAAATTTGTTCACTAATGCCAGGATCTATTACCAATGCTAGAGCCCTTCACTTCTAGTCTCATCTCACTTCTGATATAACGTAGCTTCTGTACCCCATCCTAAGACCATTAAACGTAGATGGATTGTAATGGGGTTCCGGCGCGTAGCGCTTTTAGAGCAGCGCCTCAGTCTCTAGCACCAATATTGAAACGTTTTCGACTCAATCCGTAGCCATAGCATGATCTTTGAGTCGGAAAGTTTTGGGACTCTCCCGCTAGGGGCGACGACAGGCGATTCCATTAGAAGAACGGGGGTTTTATTTTAGCTCATCATTCCAGTCTATCTGTGTTTAATGGTCTTAGTTCCATGATTTTGGTTAAGCGAGGAGAAATGATGTAACGTGGAGTGGCAATGATGATGGGCCATGTGTGGCACCGAAACTTTCCGAAACAACTTTTTGCGTTGTTAAAAGTTGCCATAGTAGAAGCGGAGGAACAAAAAGACATAACTGTAGCACAATCAGACAATCTGTAATTTTCTTTGACAAAATGCTATAAACTAGACTTATATTTAAGTAATATTTATAATTTTGTCTTGAAGTATCACAAGGAAGAGATGGAGTTTAAGTGCAACCAGTGCGGATTTCAGACAGGAAGAAGCTCAACCTTTAAGGAACATAAATTAATTCACAGTGACGAGCGTCCATTCAAATGCGATATTTGCGCTTACCGTTCCCGAACACGCGATGATTTAAAGAAACACGTCGCGATTCACAGTGAAGATCGTCCTTTCAAATGCGATATTTGCGATTACCGTACCCGAAGACTCGATGTTTTAAAGAGCCATGTCGCGACTCACAGTGATGAGCGTCCCTTCAAATGCGATATTTGCGATTACCATACCCGACATCGGGGTGATTTAAAGAAACACGTCGTGATTCACAGTGAAGATCGTCCTTTCAAATGCGATATTTGCGATTACCGTACCCGAAGACTCGATGTTTTAAAAAGCCATGTCGCCACTCACAGTGATGAGCGTCCATTCAAATGCGATATTTGCGATTACCGTGCCCTTAAACTCTCGACTTTAAAGGAACATGTCTTAATTCACAGTGATGAGCGTCCATTCAAATGCGATGTTTGCGATTACCGTGCCCTTAAACTCTGGACTTTAAAGGAACATGTCTTAATTCACAGTGACGAGCGTCCATTCAAATGCAGTATTTGCGAATATCGTGTCAAAACACGCCGGAATCTAAAGACACACGTTGCGACTCACAGTGATGAGCGTGTCTTCAAATGCGATATTTGCGATTACCGTACCCGATATCGGGCAAATTTAAAGATACACATCGCGACTCACAGTGTTGAGCGTTCATACAAATGCGATATTTGCGATTACCGTACCAATACTAATTGGTATTTAAAGAGACACGTCTTGAACCACAGTGATGAGCGTCCATTCAAATGCCATAGTTGCGAGTATCGTGCCAAAACACGCGTTAAATTAAAGATACATAGCTTGACTCACAGTGACGAGCGTCCATTCAAATGCCATAGTTGCGAGTATCGTGCCAAAACACGCGGTAAATTAAAGATACATAGCTTGACTCACAGTGACGAGCGTCCATTCAAATGCGATATTTGTGAATACCGTACCCGAACACCAACGAATTTAAAGATACACGTTGTGACTCACAGCGTCGAGCGTCCGTTTAAGTGTAATTTTTGTGGTTTCGCAGCCAAATTAAAACGAGTACTAAACAATCACATGGCTAGACTTCATCCGTCAAAATCTGGAACTGAAAGAAAAACTCCAAAAACTGAACGAAAAACTCAAAAAACTGTCTCTTTAAAACGGAAAAACGAAAATTATCAATCAAATGATGTTGCAGGCATCGTGTTCCCATTAAAACGCAAACCAGGCGATGAACGAGGAAGTTCGCAGCCAGAACGAAGTGCGCCAAACATAAACGATGATTGTCGTAATGAAATTGACCAGTCCAAAGAAGTCGAAGTTCATTCTGAATCAGATCCCGATGAACCCACAAATGCGAACGAGTCCACCTCTGAAGAAATTAAGAAAGAACCCGAACATTTATCGAGCGATAATTTTAGTTCAGAGTTTGACTTAAATTGTGTCAAATTGGAAAACGAAACGGCAACACTTCTTCCATCAAACGAAGCGATTTACGGCCCTCATTCTGACGCATCGAGGTTGGAATCAAATGTAAAATGGGAAGAGCCAATTGATCACCTGAAGAATGAGTTCGGTTTTCACAACAGTGACGCTGTTGATCGTGAAAATCAATTTACTAACAAACAGTGTTCCATTATTTTGACAAAATTGGAAGATTCGGGGAATTATCTTGGGTGTTATTACGTCAGATTGAAAGATCCCCCTTATCTTTACGAGGTGGTTAAAGTTAATTTGAATCCAATCATTTAGTTCATTTTGATCTACTTTAACGTGACTAAATAGTCTTATGTATGTTTTCCAATTGCGTAATCGTCAAAATTACTGCGCTATCATTATTTTTTTTCAATAAATGTTCCGTGTTTCTCGCTTTGTTTTCAAATAAAGCCACTCGAATTGAAGATTTACATTACAAAATTCTTAACGGGCTCGGGAATGAATTTTACAAATAGAGGCTCAGGAACAACTTGGAGTCAATGTTTTTTTTATTTCGAAAACTTCACTGAGTACCAACACCGAAACACTTGCCTCTATTTAAGCCAAACTGGAAGGCTCTAAACACCCATAATTACCAATTTCAGAGAAGTAGATAATTGAAATTTTTAACATCAAGTTTTGCGTTATCTGCACATTAAAAATTTTTTGAAACTGGTGCTAGTGGCTGTGGGACAAATAGCTAAGAAATCCGAGAAACTGTTAAGGGATTCTAGATTAAACTGTATAGTGTTATTTAGTGTAAGCAATTCCTTTACTACACGCTCTGAAAATTTTATACATTTTTGTTGAAACCTCACACTTCTCATTAAAATTTGAGATCGACTATTGTGATCATTATATTCAGATACGTTTTGGGTTTAAAAGCTGAATTCCGCATCTAGACTTTAGTAATTAATTTATAACAATGGCAAAAATCAATTTGTCATGCTCTGTCCGATGCGCTCGTGTTGTACAGCACCAAACAATGATCTAAGGCTATGCAGTGGGTCTCATTCACTATAAAGGTGCGTAGAGTGCGACATAAACTTGAGAAGGCTTGCCCAATTCGATGCTCGCGGGATACAGAGACCAACACACTGCAAGGTGCCATTTCTAAATTAGCATACATTCTATTGGCCGAAAATACTTCGCTATTTTCGAAGTGCACATGTGGGAGCATTAATTTTTATCATTTGTTTTGTTAGAAGAAGTTATTAAAAAAGCCTTTGATATAATATTGCATGTTTCAAGGACTATTTTAAAAGTTACGTTTTAAGTAATTTTTGGGTGACATCTTGAAGAAGGTGACCCTCCTTTTCGCAATCTTATGGTAAGCTGAATAGATTACTCAAATTAGAATGTTGTATGCTGATATCCTCATTTTAGCACGAATAGCCGTATTATCTCATTCAACTAATGTAAATATTCAGAATTTTCGTAAGATGTTTATGTTATTTCAGCTTTAATGACCATCTCGCTGCTCAATATCTGGAGTTTAACGCGTACACTGATGTAAAATTTGCAACCCGATTCAGAATTCTATCGAAAATACGTTTGGATGTTCATGTGAAAACCGGAATGCCCATATAATCACCCATCTTACCTTTCAAGTATTTACATTGAACTCTTAAGAGTTGCTATTGAATCACTTTTTGGTTCATTAGGGAAAAATGAAGTTCAAGTGCGATCAATGCGGTTTCCAGACAGGGAAAAGCTCAGCCTTTAAGAATCATCAATTAATTCACAGCGACGAGCGTCCATTCAAATGCAATATTTGCGAATATCGTGCCCGAAGACGGGCTGATTTAAAGAAACATGTCGCGACTCACAGTGAAGATCGTCCTTTCAAATGTGATGTTTGTGAATATCGTGCCCGCAGTTGGGGTGTTTTGAAGAACCATGTCGCGACTCACAGTGAAGATCGTCCTTTCAAATGCGATATTTGCGAATATCGTGCCCGAAGGCGGAGTGATTTAAAGAAACATGTCGCGATTCACAGTGAAGATCGTCCATTCAAATGCAGTATTTGCGAATTTCGTGCCAAAACACGCGGCAATTTAAGGACACATGTCGCGATTCACAATGATGAGCGTCGATTCAAATGCGATATTTGCGATTACCGTACCCGGAAACGTGAAAATTTAAAGACCCATGTCATGACTCACAGTGACGAGCGTCCCTTTAAGTGTAATTTTTGTGATTTCGCAGCCAAATTAAAGGGTCTCTAAAGAAGTCGGCGGACCGTTGGAAATATTTTTTGAAAACGTCGCTATTGACGTCACAATCCCGGCGGGGTGAGCAAAACGAAAGTCTTTCCTTCTAGCAAACGCAGCGGGGGTCTCGGACTCTCGCGGGTCAGAACTGGGGAAACGTCGAAGCAGGGCGGATCACAACCAATCACAAGAGAGGGGAGGATGGGTCGGGTGAGTTTTTTTAAAAAAAGAAATTCAACGGTCCGCTGACCTCTTTAGAGTCCCTTTAAAGAAAGTGCTAGACTTCATCCATCAAAATCAGGAATTGAACGAAAAATTCCAAAAAGTGTTTCGTCAAAACGGAAAAACGAATACAATCAGTCGACAAGCAAGCGGAAACGTGCTACTACGAAAGACAATGCTAGAAAACCCGATCAGGCAGACAGGAAATCGAAATTATCAGATTCTAACAAAGTTCAATCTGAAAGTAGATCAACTGATTTTGCAGACTTTGTGTTCCCATTGAAACAAAAGGCAGACGACAAACGAAGAAGTTCGCAGCCAGAACGAAGTGTGCCAAATGCAAACCACGGTTCTCCTAATGAAATTCCTCAGCCAAAAGAATTGGATATTCATTCTGAATCAGATCCCGATGAACCCAGAAACGCAACAGAGTCTAATTCTACTCTTTCAGAATCTGTCGGTTCCAACTTCAAACAAGGGATTTCATTATTGGGCGAATTTAATACCATGTGTCCTACCATAACCCCTGAAAAAATTAAGAAAGAACCCGAACCTTTATCGAACGATAATTTTAGTTCTGAATTTGACTTAAATTGCGTCAAATTGGAAAACGAAGCTGCAACGCCTTTTCCATCAAATGAAGTGATATACGACCCAGACGCATCGAGGCTGGATTCCAATGTGAAATGGGAAGAACCTATTGATCACCTGAAGAATGAGTTTGGTTTTCATAACAATGACGCTATTGAGGAAGACTCTCAGTTTACCAGCAAACGTTGTTCTATTATTTTGACAAGATTGGAAGATTCGGGGAATTACCTTGGATGCTATTACATCAGAGTGAAAGATCCGCCTTATCTTTAAGAGGCTGTTAAAGTTAATTAAAACTCCGTAATTTAATTTCATTTTGATCTACTTTAGCGTGAGTAGAGTCAAATGCCGGTTTTCCAATTGAGTAATCGTCACAATTACAGTGATCTCATTTCAACAATCTGCATGTGTTCCCTACCTTTTTTTCAAATAAGGTTGCTCGATTTGATGAGTTGCCTTGCCTTTAGAATCAATATTGTAAGAAAAGGCTCCATAACGGCTCATTTCTTTTCGTTATCAAATTAATTTTCATGTTTATTGGCTTTGATTGAGATGGAACATAGTAAGTTAAAACCTTGCGTTTTAAGGGCGTTGACGTTTCTTTATAAAACAGTGTATCTTATATAGTTAAACAGCGTAGGTCGAGATTCGCCTAAAAATTAAAACAAAAAATAAACCTCCATTCTTAATAAAGTTTTCGTTAAATTTAAAGATGGGCCATTCATTTATTTACCTTACTAATAGCATAAATGTATATTTCATAGGAAATGTGATATATATTTTTACTAGAGGTGTGCGAGTCCTTATTTTTAGGTTTCGAGTCCGAGACTCCGAGTCCTGGAGAAGTGGACTCGTCGAGTCCTCGAGTACAATTTTGCAGGACTCGTCGAGTCCATAGAGTCCTCGAGTACAATTTTGCAGGACTCGTCGAGTCCATAGAGTCCTTAAAACATGGTTTCGAGTCCATTTTCGAGTCCAAAATTCTTAATCAAGTCCAAAATTCGACCAAATTTACTCTTTGTTTTCAAAATATTTTCTGGTTTTTTTTCTAACTGTTTCAAAACTAAACATTAATAGTAATTTTACCTTTTTTAAATATGAACATTTGGCTACTAGAGAAATAATTTCCCAAGTTATTTGAACTTATTTCTATGGGAGTATTATCAGTTTTTCGTCAAAAGATGTGATTTATTTTATGGAAATGAAAACAACCTTCAGCAACTTCATTTTTATAAATCAAAGTATCGAAAATTGTATCCATATATAATTTTGTTCTTTCAAATTTTGTGATTCAAATCAGTAAGCGCAATAGCTTTCTTTCACTTGTGACGTATATGGTCTAATTAAATCGTCACGGGCTTAGCTTTGGCAGTGGACGGACATGTTTGGTACAGCTTTGGTTCTATGGGCAAATAGCATGGGTGACGTCACACTAAGGCGTCTGAGATACCTCTATACGAAAAACTTTGTCCAATCATAAAACCATATTTTACATTGAAGAAAATAGTAACCCAGGTCTTTCATCATAAAACAATACATGATTAAATATTGTAATCGTGTTAGAAAAATCTTTTTCAACTGCTTAGATTTTTTTTTTTCCAGAACCCCCAGATTTCAAACTTCCATCTACGGAACGGCAACGAAGCCCTCCCAACATCCTCATTCATTGGCGTTTCAGTAGGGTCGTATGCTACGTAAACATAGACGGTGCCACCTGTGTCTTAAAAATAGAAGCTAATCCATGAGAACTAGCCAGAACTGTTATTAAATGGCGCTACGCGGCAGCACTTAACAATACCCTACTAAAGGTAGGGGCGTGCGCAGGGCACTCTGGGTGACGTTCATTTCCGCACATGGCCCACGAACATTTATACTCCATCTCACCTCTATCCTCCAAGCCGATATACTCCTCAGATTTCGCACTGTTATTCGGGAAACTGGTTAAATTTGACCTATTAACAGCAAAACCCGCAAGGAGAAATTCTCCGAAAGCAGCATGGCAAAAACTCGACTTATCAAAACTTGGAATTCGATTCTTTCTAGGAAATTGGGCGTTTCCGGATCATCCAATTATTCGCGGATCATTAAGATCCTACTTGGAAAATTAGAGTCTTCCGCGATAAAACCAAAGGGAGTGCAATATCTACAGTATAATTGACTAAAAATGTTCTCAAACTAATGGTTAATAGACCCAGGGATATACCCTTTTTTCTAAAGAAGAAGATGGCCGCATATCGTCTGCTTGAGATGGTATTAAGACGGAAAATCCGTTATCTGGATCCAAAGACGTTAGATAGGGCTTCAAAGTTGCCAGTCCCGCACCAAAGTCCTTTAGTTTGATCCCATGCATATCTAACGCCTTTGTTGCCCACATACCGTGTCAGGTTCCGTCTTTTGACAACAAGGTGCTCAAACACCAGACTATTTTACCACCGACTTTTGAAAAGGGTCTATTTCCAAGCATATTGGAAAGCTTATCGGCTCTGTGCTAAGTATGAGCCAACTTAAACCCAAGATATTTAGTCCTATTCGCAAATACTCAGGTCTTATATTGGTCCTTGACAGTACAACGGACAAAAAAGGGAGCTTCTTGGTGAGGACTACACGATAACAATACTAATGGGGGAAAGACGGTAGAAGTTGCAAGGGTTTATTTGAAAATTCACCTTAGATCAATATACTCCCAGCATCGTCCCAAATAACCCCTATTTATTACCTCCAACTCTATAGTTTTGAAGCAAAAACAACAGATCCATTTTGGTTTATACCCCCCTTTAAAATTTTACGTAGAATAGCTTACGCTTTATCAGATCAGGTGCCAAAATAAATTTCGAGGGAGGCTTTAGGGTTTTTTATCGCTTAATATTGAAGCCGAGCATTTAATCCTTTACGATCACCTAGTAATAATTAATTTACCTTAACCTGCCAAAGGACATTTCCGTTCGGGGAAATGTTTACATACGAGAAGGACGTCACGTCAGTCAACAGGAGAGCTCGGGATTTACAGTACTTAGATTACACGCGTCAAGTTTATGGACGACGCTTCGTATCAGGGGCAATTAAATCTTTCATCATATATTATTTCCCAAATAAAAATGAAGACTTGATGAGAAGCACTATTTTCATTACACTGCGGTTTAACGATAAGCCTTAATTTTCGCTATAATGTAAAGCGATAATAAACCCGTACTTTATTATACGTACGAATCTAATCCCATAGGTTGCAATAGGGCAAAAATTATTGGCTGAAGCGGGTCGAAAGATAACTTTGTCTTGTTTTCTCTTTTCCCTGAAGTTCTTCTTTATTGAAGAGACGCGGTTTAGGGTCAGGTCAAGTGTCATAATGAAGCTAACGTGGATTCTAAGCGATGTAGTGATCGAGGTGCATGGTCACTACGTACAGTGTGCAGAGTAAAATTCAATTGACTCTTATCCGGCGCAAAGTACTCGTAAATATAAACAAACCATTTTACACTTATCATTTTCCCAGCGTGGGTATGTGAAATAAGCCCTGAATAAATCAAAATTGTACCAACTCGAATTATACGTAATTACGCTCAACTTTCTATCTATTAGCCAATTTAAGACGATTAGCAACGTTAGGAAACTTAATTAGAACGATATTGTCTCTCTATTATAGAGCACCTTCACCATTTAAAAACAGTACTTACCATCATGTTTCGCTGCATGCAAGAACCCGGAACGTACAGCTGACATAGTGATGAAATCGTATATCTGAAATTTTAAAAATCATAAAATTAGATCTATTATTTGCACGGACCAAAGATAACAGTACATTTTTCAACCAAGATTGGCCCCCGAAGAAGCATCATGAATGAACAGTAAAAGTACTGACTGACTGTCTGATAAAGTACTTCATACACCAGAAAAGTAGCCAAAACATCCTAAAAAATTGCGTTCGTACATAACCCACTTTTTAATCGCTACATTTCTCATAGATATATGAAATATCATCATCCGATAAATATCAGATACCGAGTCAATCTCGAGGGAGGAAACATAAGGCGATGGGTGGCTCAATAAATCAATAATGAGAGACGTTTAAGAGCTGTTTTCTTCACACGCTCTTTCATTGGCTTGGTCCTAAGACTCGGGTGCACTTTAAAAAAAAAGAATGGATAGGATGCCGAAGAAGGATGTACAGGACGTGTAGAGGAGGATAAAAACCTAAGCGACAAATGGAGATACAATGGTTCAGTCGCAGTTAAGAAAAGAGTTTTTAAGAGAAATCTCTACTCCGTATACGTTTCTCGAGTCTTTTTCCTCGCTTGAACCCTATCTTTTTTATCGAGGCCATTCGGGAAGTTTACAGAGTAAGAAAGAAGACTTCTTTGTTTTCACTCGCAAGCTTCCAATCCCCCTTTTTCAACAATGAGGAGTACGTTAAGATTTACTCTTTTTATATACTGTCTTCCATTTTTTTTCTTAAAGCTTATACTTCTGAACTTGAACCAATGAGGAGAAAGATAGGAAGCTAGAGAACTCAGAATACAAGGTTATTTAATACTAGAAATAGGTTCATAAGATATGTTCCATAAGTTTGTCATTGGTTACCGAGAGCTTGTCATGAAGTGACGTAGCTGAAACGTCGCGATGCCTGGTGCGGCGTAGTTAAAGGCTTAGTACAGATTAAATAGGAAGATGAACTGCAAAACCGAGTGTATTAATTCCCGCGTCGTTCTCGAACTAGCTCCCAGTAAGTCTCCAGCATTACGAAATATATAAAAAGTGTCGTACTTATGGAACATATCATGTAAACTTATGATACTAGCTATAATCTATACCTGACGTTTGCCGGGGATTTAAACCGAGTGGAAACCGGAAAGGGTTTTCTTTCTATGTAGACACTGAACACTAAATTTTCTTTCAATCTTTGGGACCACACTTATGAAATATCCGCATGACTTTTTTTAAAAAATAAAAACAGCTTTCAAACTTAAAATTTCAATAAAACTATGATTCATTAAGGATTAATCATAAAGTTACAATGCTACAGATCCAGAATAGGAGACGTTCTTAACAGTTTTAATGTCTAGAGTCAATAAACCTTGATGAACCACTTCAAAAACCTTCCCCTAGTGTTACTGATTTCAACTATGCAATTTGGTCAAATTTGGTAAAGAATTGCGAAAAGTGCATGAAGAACAATCAATACAAACAAGATAACTTAAGACAAGATGTAAAATAGGTGGTAGGCAACCCTCAGTATCGGGACATAAAAGGATACAAGGGAGTTAACCCATTGCCGTCTCTGCTCACTCTCTGGACCCAAAACGCCTAGAGCGCAGGGACCAAAAGCGAGATGGAAGGCGAAGTTTCAAAGTCAGTGTTACATCGAAGAGGCCAAAAACTTCCACGCATAAGGCAAGAAAATTACAGAGCGTTCCTGACACCCATATTCCAACTAAATAGTTAACCTTCTTAAATTATCATACCTGATCAACTATTATTCCCACACCTCACTTAATCATTCTTGCGTAGCAGACACCCTTCATTCTAACTTAACTATTTGCGTTCGTTCCCTTACAAACGAGTGAACCAAGGATGTAGAATCTTCATCTAAACTGTAAAGACTAAAACAAAAGTCAAGATGAGCTCTTTTGTTAGATGGAAATTGTAGATCCCAGTTTAGTTGGGGTGAGAGAAGAAAACCACTTGATCATGATAAAAGCTATAATGGATCCTCGCAAATAGCTAGCAGCTGAGCCACACTGTAAACTGTCTTAACTTGTTATAAACAACATAAGAAAAGACTAGAAAGAGAATGGAAGAACACAAATGGTTTTGATTCAACTGGCTGTCTTTTTTCTACTTGACAGGGAAGCTAAATCGAGTATATTTTTGGGGAGTTCACTGCATGGTCAAGTTTAGTGTAAAAGACTCGGCAAACCGTTTTATACAAGTTTGTTGCCTGGTTCGAAGGACAATAGTTCGCAATGCTTTCTATATATCGGTGCACGGGAAGGCATCTCCCAAGTTGAGCACTTCGAACACTTTTCTCGAAACAACTTAGGCATTCTTTATTTCTGACTGCATATATAGAGATTACGTGAAGTAAGTCATTGAAAGTCCTCACTTGACAGTACAAATCATTATAGGTAACCCGCAATATGTTATCAGGATCTTTCTGATAAGTCTGCCATAAATTAAAGGGTGCGTTCCCTGGGTCAAACTGAGTGGAAAGTGTCAAATAACATGGCCGGGTAAACAACCGGAGATATGGACTTCCAAACATTGGCCTCTAAAACAAGGACATAGTTGCATATGTGAATTAAGACATTATCTCCTTTCAATAGCCTTCAATCTAAGAAGTTATTGAACCATTGTCTAACAGAAGTGTATATTAAATGGGTAGAAGTGTGCAGCGTACGCTGGTTAAGTAAAGCTATACTTCACATTTGTTATTACTATTTCCTTGTATCAGGGGCCGATCAAAGTTTGGAAGTCCATATCTCAGACCTTTCAGAATCACCCTGTATAATGCCAAGAAGGGATATCTAGTTTAATAGGGATAAGGTATAAATTCGCCACATTTCCAGCTTTATCTCCAGCAGTCCAAACGTAGGTCCGGGGTTAATCCCGGCCTCTAAATTACAACCAGCATCTCATTGGTTCTTGAAAACTCACGTCAGCGCGACGCGAATGACGAAAATTACGAATTTTCCGACTGAGGAGAGGCGAAATAACCCGGCCTTCTTTTACGTCCCCCTTGTATTTTGAAAGGGGACTGGGACTATGGCACGCGAATAGTTAGGCATCTTCTACCTTCTCCCTAATAAACTAGATATCACTTCTTGATAATACTAGAGAATGGTTACTACCAATTACGCAACAATTTGTTTACCTGCGCTATGATATACTCCTAATAGTTTAACAAATTTAATCCCAACTAACAGTACATCTAGAACTCTAATAATGAAATTATTCCCTTTAGAAGTTCCCATTGTTTAACGAGGTACCTACCATAAAGAGTTTTAATTACATAATAATCCAAATGGCTAATTAATCACGCAAAGAGACGACTGTTAATTGTAACTTATAATCCGGTACGCAACGTATAACACGCTTTATAATCTCCTTCAATATCTAATTTTGCAAAAGTTGAGGGAGACCTCGCCTTCCTCTTCCTCCTTATCGTCTAACCTAACCTCCCTCGAGTAATTACGTCGCTTGACCGAATCTAAAACCACCGGCTAAACCATGCGAGAAAATTACTGGAATATCTTCGCCTCTTAATCTTGCCTTGTTGCGCAAAATGAAGCGGGACATCAAGCATTTGCGAGCAGCTAAGTAAGAGACTAAGAGTATACAGCCTTTATTTTAATCAATTTGATAAGGAAATCAGAGCGACGATCAATTTAGAGTAAAACAGTCTAATGACCCTATAAATTTCAGGCCCAGAATTATGACAATAGACGCCCTATGAATTTTAATAAAGAGGCCATCAAGAGACAAGAGCGAGGCATTGTATAATGAATGAACTGAACTGAGCTGACTTCACTGTAGTCTGGAAATGGACCCACCATGCATGGAGCTGTACTGTAGACTGGGATAAGGGAGTCAGATGGATTGGAAA
This sequence comes from Phalangium opilio, assembly GCF_054372755.1. Classification (NCBI taxonomy): domain Eukaryota; kingdom Metazoa; phylum Arthropoda; class Arachnida; order Opiliones; family Phalangiidae; genus Phalangium; species Phalangium opilio. The sequence goes on from NW_028324226.1 coordinate 6,036,095, forward strand.
TGATGATGGGCGACCTGCGGCACCATATCTCTCCCAGTGTACCTCGCGCACGCCCCTACCTTTCCGTAGGCGATTGCTAAGTGCTGCCGCGTAGCGCCATTTTATTTGAATGAGAACTAGCTTCTATTTTTGAGATAGAGGGAGCGTCCTTTACAATTTCGTCCGGCACGACCCTACCTAACCGCTGGGGATGATGGGAGGACTATGGTGCCGTAGGTGGGGGTACAAAGGCAACGCTTAAGGTATGGGGGTTTCCACTCCATTATTCTCTCCTTCAAGCTGTAGATAATACAAGTCCATGTATGGACTCGCAGTTGTTACCATAAGTTTATAAGACATGTTCCATAAGTATGGAACTAGCTATACTTAGTTGAATCCTTAAAATTCCTTTAAGTATTGACCCATTTTGAAATTCTATAACTTTTCCAGGTTTTCCCTGGCATGTGGCAACTCTAGCTATTACAAATATCATAAGTTTATAAGATATGTTCCATAAGTATGAAACTTCCTTTACTTCTTAATGATAGAGGCTTACTGAGAGCTAGTTCGAGAACGAGAAGCGAGAATTGACTGCACTCGGTTTTGTAGTCCATCTTCCTATTTAGTCTGTACTAAGCCTTTGACAGCGCCTCACCAGGCGTCGCTTTACGAGAACATATTACGTTTCACCTACGTCACTTCATGACAGTAACAAGTGACAAACTTATGGAACATATCTTATGAAATCATATTGTTAACGATCATGTTTCGTGGATATTACAGAACCTGGAAATCCGAAAAACCAAGGATTTTCAAAACTTTTGTAGGAAATAATTTCCTATCGGTTAGGCAACTTAGCATGAACTACTATAGTCTATATTTATAATCGCGGGAAAAGGATTTTAGATGGTAAGGGAAAACCTGGAAAATTTAGGGAATTTTGAAATGAAAAATATGTGGAAATCCAATGTTACGATGAAAGAGACAGAGAGGCAGGGTTACGATTGGGGACGCGTGGTCTGACTGGAGCCATAGGTAATGTAATGGTTACGGGGAATGCCCTTTGTTTACCTATCGGACTAGTTGATGAGAGGCGGCCCTCAACCCTGAAAGGTTCGATAGCAATAATAATAATAATAAAAGGAGCGGGGAAAATCTTTTAATGTCCCCATCGAGGAATTATGTTGCTTATTGAAGGTCAAACAATAGCAAGTCACATTTACGGAAATTTCGGAAAAATACTGTTGGATTTGCTTTAGTTTTACAGAAACACGCTGAAAAATTGAAGTAGTACGAAGTAATTGAACGGTTTTTATAAGGTTTAAATATCCTCTTCCCTGAGATTCGATTTGCGCGGATATTCATCTCAAAAGTTGCCAAATTTCAAATTGATTTAAGAAGGAAAATACTCGTGGTCACGTGGTGTAATGGAAAATTTAAAACTAATTCATTTAAATTTATAGCGCTATGAATTGAAATTAATAATTTTATATTTCCGCATTACACGAAGCGTATCGTTCAATCAACTTGAAATAATTTAAAATAATACTATTACCGTTTCTACTAAATCCTTCAATATTTATGAAACCAAGATTCATATTATAAGAACTGAAAACGTTCAACGATGTAACACAATCGATGTTATTTTCAATGAATTCGATATAGTATGTAATATACGTTTAGTAGTTGTTCTCACAGATAGATCTTTTCGGCGTAAAAACATGGGATAGGCAACCCTAAGTATTGGGACATACAAGGGGGTTGATACATTTCTATCCGTCTCGGTGCAATTTCATGATACAAAAACACTACAGCGCAGGCGCCAAAAGCGAGATGGAAGTCAAATTTTTACCGCCGTGTCTTTCCATCTTAGTTACATCGAAATGGTCTATTGTTTTGTTGTTACAAACGAATGAAATTTGTCATCTAACTGGCACAAATACGACAAAACTAATTTTTGAAAGTACCGCCATGATAAGTAAACCATATCATACATATGAGTTACCACATTTTGGCCCTCAATACACCATGTCCAACATTGTCAAAGTGTATCCCTTTTCTACCAGGCCTCAACCCTATATAGTTTGCCCAGGCTCTTTCAACTAATCAATTAGAATCGGGGACTTCGGTAAACAAAACTTTTAAGGCGGTATTAGCAGCCAAGAGAAGGTAATATATATCAACTGGAACCAACCGAGAGCTGGTCAGGCCGTCAAGGTCAGGCTAATTTGGCAGTGAACGAAGACTTATTAAAGACAGACTATAAGTTAACAACCCTAGTCAAGAAAGCTTGACCACGAAGAGGGAATGTTTAAGATGATCGGTTCCTTTTACCGAGGGATTATCGCTTTCCACTATTAAAATTAGAGAGGATTGCGTGCTTCTAAAAGTTTTATTTGGCGCTAGCCAAACTGGTTAACAAACTAAGTTTTCTACTTTGCAAGGCTTAGCTTAAAATATTCATTTAACTGTATTAAAAAGCACTGGTTTATCTTCGACAGTAAAGCAAACTCAAGCTGATAGCGAATAAAAAGTTGATTAACGTCAGAAATTCGAAGTTATAAACTCCATTTCAAAAGGTGGGCGTTAATATCGTCTGCTGGTTAAGAATGAAGGAACATCCGGTATGTGGATGCAAAGACGTTAGATAGGGCTTAAACGTTGCCAGTCCACTAAAGTCCATTGTTGTCCTCATACAGGATGATCGGTCTTAAGATAACTAAGTGGTCAGTCAAACAAAAGTCTCTATTTTACTACCCACTTTTGAAAAGGGTCTGTTATAGTCTGCTACTACGAACTTTCTCGTGACGTCACACCCTCCTATCTCTTACCCTGGTTTTGGCAAACATATTGGAAGTCGTCAGCTTAGGTCATTCAATTTAGACCACCCATAGTGTGGTATTGAAAGGGGAGGAACTACGGGAACGTAACGTGAATAGTCTGCTACTACGAACTTTCTCGTGACGTCACATCCTCCTATCTCTTACCTCGGATTTGGCGACCATATTGGAAGTCGTCAGCTTAGATCATACAATTTAGACTACCAATATTGACGTCACGTCCCCGTACCTTCTCCCTTCTCTGTACTACTCTATGTCATTAAAATACATCAAACTAACGAAGGGTATTCAGTAGCAAAAATAGAAGCAACGCCGAAAAATCTCGACTGTGCAATTAGCGATGTGGGCAAGGACTCTAGTAAGCTCGTGACGTTTGGGTAATGTTGACGTCATTAAAGGGATACGATATAAGCTCCTTCCATATCTAAAAGCATCATCATTCTTGTGCCACCTGTATAATTTTCAGATGAGTTGATTTCAATATTTTCGCTTGAATTCTCTAGTCATAGAGAATTCAAGAAGTGATATCTAGTTTATAAGGGAGAAGGTATAAATTCGCCACATTTCCAGTTTTATCTCCAGTCCAAACGTAGGTCCAGAGTTAATCCCCGCCCCTAAATTACAACCAGCATCTCATTGGTTCTTGAAAACTGACTTCAGCGCGACGTGAATGACGAAAATTACGTATTTTCCGACTGAGGAGAGGCGAAATAGCCCGACCTCCTTTTACGTTCCCCCTTGGATTTTGAAAGGGGGACTGGGACTATGGCACGCGAATACTTAGGCATCTTATAACTTATCCCTAATAAACTAGATATCACTTCTTGGTATTATGGAAATAGACAGCGATTTAGGGGATCGTGGATGGCATCTTGTTTATGTAAAAACCTTATAATAATAGTTATGACCTACAGCGATCTTCGTAAAAAGGCCAAGAATTATCTAGTTCAAGAATATCCAAAAAGTATAGTGATGTCACAAAGCTTGTCTATTTATATTACGTAATTTGTGACGAAACATTATAAAACTAAGCGTACACCACGTGTAATAGGTCACATAAAATTAACAGAAAAATTTAAAATGGACCTCGTGTTTTAGCCAAGGCTTAGCTAATTAAGGAATTAAACACTACACCCTCAAGGATCCAAATATCTTGAATTCCGACAAGAATTTCGCGTTTTTTTAATGAAACACTAACTAGTAATTAAAATAATTACTCACTGTTATAGCGGCCCTCTGATCATTTCACTGCTGGTATTTTCGAAAGACACAAATTACTTAACGGTACCTCTCTGAAGCAACCGACTAGACACGATAAAAGACAGAACGAAAATTACGAAACTCGAGCTTGCGCAAAGAACGCTACTCCTAAAATGTAGACGAAAAATAGACCAAAGGCAAAGGTTTGCGGCTGAAAAATTGTCTTTAGAATGTACGTTAACAGGGTCTGGAGTAATAATTCTAATTTCAATATTTATGGATAAATAATTAATTTTAGCAGAAGAAAATAGGGGAAGTGGGTAGCTTGGGCAACTTCGCGAGGCGTCCCGTTTACGGATTTTTCGCGCCATTTACCTCCCCGTGGGGGTGAAGAGAGATAGGATTTTTACGCGCATTAACACACGAGTGACGTTATTCTGTGGACAGTACGGTCCTACGCCTTCCAACTGACTAGAGGCGTCTGCTAGAGGCAGTGAGGCACTCAGGCAGAGTGGCAGAGGCTGGAATCGAGTGGTAAGTACTAAATTCATAACTTATTTTAAAATATGTCTTTATTTTTAAATACAATTGTATTTCTAAGTTCCAGGGAAAAAATTAACCTGTCCGAAGTTTTGACCTGTGATAGGGAAGAGTTCAAAGTAATAAAGTTGTATCCAAGTTGTTGTTGTTTGATTTTTAACATTGGGATTGGTTTGGGTAGATTTTACTTTTCCTTTCAACACAGCCTGAGTTTTCTTATCGGTAGTTTCCTTGTACGTTAAATCAGACTGAGTACTCTTAACGACATTCATTTTATTAAATAACCGAATTTTCGTCCTTAATTAAACCAATATCCGCATTAACCTGTTGCCTGACGTAACCCTAACTCAAACTGAAGCACAGCAGAAATATAAGCAGACTACACAAGTTAGTTCCACAGTTCGCTACATGGTGGCGTTCGCAATGAAATCTGGTACTATTTTATGCTTCGCGCCGATTGGCCAGATTCAAATTTTAAGGGTGGTAGGGGAATCGACCATTGTAAGTGAGAATCACTGGACGACTTGTATGGCTCAAGACTACGGCTACCCACTTCCCCTATTTTCTTCTGATTTTAGCGACTATAATAAAATTTGGACCAAGACCGAAAAAACCAACGATATGAGTGAGGTTTATCAATTGACTGAAGTTTCAAATATTGAAATTTTTCTTTAAGTATATTTGGTAGTTTAATCCTTAATCACTATTTAATTCAATCAACTGATTTTACTCTTAATCGATCTATTCCCTCTAAATTTATTCAAAAAATTGCATATCTCCGCTTTTTCAAGAACAATTCCATTTTCCGAAAACATTTTATTATGAAATTAATTATTTTGAAGGGAGTACGTTTAGAGGGATCAATAATTAATATTTGAAATATTCTACTGAATTTCTAAGAAGAGCACCCATACACTGCAAGCACGGATGATTGCAAAATTTTATATCATAACTCGTTTAGAGTGAAGTGATTTATGTATTAATTCCCCTGAAAAGAATATAAAATGACATTGTACAGTACTGAGAAAGTTTTCTTTTTATGGAATCTTTACACTAACCTTTGGTTATTTTTATGCTTATAAAATATTTTTCCCGTCCATGAAAGGAGAGCTACCTACTAAAAGGTACCACATGGGACAAAAGTTGTTCCTTTTCCTTTGATAAACGACATCATTTTATTAGTCCGAGCAAAATAAATTACTCTTAATCATATTTTATGGAATATCAGTCTCCTCAACAAATTGTAACCGTTGAAAAAACATTTTTTGGTGCAAACTTGAAAATTTCTCAAGCCACTAACATTTAAACCAATGTCCGTCAAGTTAAGGAACACCGATACGAAATCCCTTCAAAATAATTAATTTCATGATAAAATGTTTTCGGAAAATGGAATTGTTCTTGAAAAAGCGGAGATATATGCAATTTTTTGAATAAATTTAGAGGGAATAGATCGATTAAGAGTAAAATCAGTTGATTGAATTAAATAGTGATTAAGAATTAAACTACTAAAAATACTTAAAGAAAAATTTCAATATCTGAAACTTCAGTCAATTGATAAACCTCACTCATATCGTTGGTTTTTTCGGTCTTGGTCCAAACAAAGACGTTTTTGTATAATATCTGTCAAAAATGCTATTAGCGGTTTTGAATAAAATAGAAATCGAAATCATCTTTGGTTTGTCATACATTATTGATAATGATGGCACGAGATATTAGTGAGTATTAATTAAAATAAATAACCTTTTCAAAATCGTAAAATTATTAACTATTTAATTTCGTAAAACTGTTTACTTCTTAAATAAGTGTGTTGAGAAAGTTACGTGTGTTAAACTTTACAAAAAAAAAGGAATGTGCTCTAATCTATTTAAGAAGCCGTCTGTAAAATCATTCTTGCAATCAGCCTATGCAAATTCCCTCTAAGAAGATCATGTGTGCATTGATTATGGCTAAAAGAAAGGCAACCTACGAATGGCTAAAAGTGCGCCTCTTTTTAGGGTAGAAAGAAGCTTAAATACCATTTTTATTTTGGAAAATTTGAGGCAATAAACAACATAATTAGTAAAATTTTGGAAAAGGGGAAATATATTTAGTTGATAAAACTTGATAATTCCAAAAACAGGTGAACATTTAGCCGCTCATAACAACCTAGCCTAACATAAGCTTAACCCTGTATCTAAACCTAACATAATCTATTACATCATAAATCAAATGGGTCTTAGGTTGCCTATTTATACCCTTGATGATCTATACATATTCTTGATTATTATAATAACTTGCCCTAAAATGTTAAACTTACAGTTTTGGAGACTTGGAAGACCACAAAAATCCGAAATTGCGTTCGAACATATGAATGCTCACTGAGAATAGCCAAAATAAAATTAATATATAATTAAAAAATAATGAAACCCTGTATACCTCATATGGAAGTGTTGAATTAACTGCGCTTACGTAAACACCACTGTCTTAACTGCCAAGCGAAAACACTTTTTGTCATCTTTCCAGTAGTATTTTAAAGTGTAAAACCTAGGGTTAGGAACTTAGGATATGTTTCTAGCATGAAACGAAGCAGACTATATCAAATTCCAAAGCAGAGCTGGAAATCAGCTTTTTTTATAATCTTAAAGGACGAAAGATTAAAGGGCGCCAATAGACCAATTCGAATATTACATGCAGAGAAACAAACTTCCAGGGGCAAGCCGCCATTCTGAATAATTTCTCTCCCGCCACGAAACACCACTAGAGGGCAGCCCAAGCTCACTGCGTGTTAGAGGCTAGCAAGCCCGGTCATGCCTCTAGCGATGTCTCCTGGCGTGAGGGAAATTATTCAGAATGGCGGCTTGCCCCTGGAAGTTTTTTTCTCTGCATGTAATATTCGAATTGGTCTATATACCGAAAATCATAGCAGACAGCTTCATTACTCAGAAAGAGTATATTACACACACAGACTTACCAAAATTCAACTTAAGCCTTGGCCAAAACGAACGTGGAAAAATTACTTCAAACGATATTAAAACCTCTATTAACTGTAATTATTTACCTGAATTACTTTTTTAGACGAAAATTGGACCTGATAACAAAGTATTGATATTTAACGGCGTTATAGTTCATTAGAAAATCCAAATAAAGTGTTAAAGCTCGGATGAAATATCCCATAGAAATATGTTCAAATAACATGGGGAATTATTTCTCTAGTAGGGAAATGGTCACCGCCGTTTTAAAACAACTATAAGCAAGGATAATTAATCAACGCCCCATCTTTAAATTTGACACCAAATGTGTCAAATTAATGTTGTCATGGACAGTGAATAGGGGTAACCTTTTGATTTTAAGAAAAACTGTATTTTATCTTAAACTTCTGAATTTGTAATTGTGAACTTGAATTTACAACATCAAGAAATGCAGATTCACACACAAAAATGTCCTTAACTGCATCAAGAAATGAAATATTAACACAAAAATGTCCTTAACTTATAATATTGATTCTAAAGGCAAAGTAATCAATTCGAGTAACTTTATTTGAAAACATAGGTAGGAAACACACGCAGATTGTTGAAATGAGATCACTGTAATTGTGACGATTACTCAATTATAACACATTGTTTATAAATATCAAAATGGATTCAAATGACGGGATTCAAATTAACTTTAACCACCTCGTAGAGATAAGGTGGTTCTTTCACCTGGACGTAATAACATCCATGATAATTCCCCAAATCTTCCAATTTTGTCAAAATAATGGAACAACGTTTGATGGTAAACTGATTGTCTTGGTCAACAGCGTCATTGTTATCAAAACCAAATTCATACTTCAGGTGATCGATTGGTTCTACCCATTTAACATTTGATTCCAACCTCGATGCGTCGGAATTCGGTCCGTAAATGGCTTCATTTGATGGAAGAGGCGTTGCAGTTTCGTTTTCCGATTTGACACAATTTAAGTCAAACTTTAAACTAAAATTATCATCACTCGATTCTGGAACTTCTGGTTCTTTCTTAATTTTTTCAGAGGTGATGGTTGGACTTCTAGTATTAAATTCGCCCAATAATGAAATCCCTTGTTTGAAGTTGGAACCGACAGATTGAGAACGAGGAGAATTAGACTCTCTCGCATATCTGGGGTCATCGGGGTCTGAATCAGTGTGAATTTCCAATTCTTTCGACTGAGCAATTTCATTAAGAGAAATATGGTTTGTATTTGGCCCACTTCGTTCAGGTTGCGAACTTCTTCGTTTGTCGTCTGGTTTCAGTTTTAATGGGAACGCAATATCTGCAACAGCAGTTGATCTACTTTCAGATTGAACTTCGCTCGAACCTGATAATTTCGATTCAATGTTTCCCTGATTGGGTTTTCTAGCATTGTCTTTCGTAGAAGCACATTTCCGCTTACTTGTCGACTGATCGTATTGGTTTTTCCGTTTTGACGAAACACTTTTCGTAATTTTTCGTTCAATTCCAGATTTTGATGGATGACGTCTAGCAATGTGATCTTTTAGTACTTGCTTTAATTTGGCTGCGAAATCACAAAAATTACACTTAAAGGGACGCTCGTCACTGTGAGTCACATTGTGTATCTTTAAATTCCCGCGTTTCCGGGTACGGTAATCGCAAAAATTGCATTTGAAACTAGGCTCATCGTTGTGAGTCGCGACATGGTTCTTCAAATCACCCCGTCTTCGGACACGATATTCGCAAAAATCGCATTTGAAAGGACGCTCATCGTTGTGAGTCGCGACATGATTCTTTAAATTCCAGATAGTTTGGGTACAATATTCACAAATACTGCATTTGAATGGACGATCTTCACTGTGAGTCGCGACATGTTTCTTTAAATCATCCCGCCTTCGGGCACGATATTCGCAAATATCGCATTTGAACGGACGCTCATCACTGTGAGTCGCGACATGTTGCTTCAAATACTCGCTAGTTTGGGTACAATATTCACAAATACTGCATTTGAAAGGACGCTCATCACTGTGAGTCGCGACATGCCTCTTTAAATCATCCCGCCTTCGGGAACGATATTCGCAAATATCGCATTTAAATGGACGCTCGTCACTGTGAATTAATTGATGCCTCTTAAATACTGAGCTTATTCCTGTCTGGAAACCGCACTGTTCGCACTTAAACTTCATCTTCCCCTAATGAACCAAAAGCGGTACATTAAATCACAATGCTTTAGGAATCCCTTAAGAGTTGAATGCAAATATTTGAAAGGAAAGATGCGTGATTTTATGGGCATACCGGTTTTCAAATGAACATCGAAATGTCTTTTCGATCGAAATCTGCATCCAGTTCCAAATTTTACATCAGTGTACCTGAGCGAGCTGAAATAACATAAACATCTTACTAACACGCTGGATATTTACATTAGTTGACTGAGGTATGTTTGCTATTCATTCAGAAATGAGGATATCATAAAACATTCCAATATGAGTAATCTATCCAGCTTACCATAAGATTGCGAAAAGGAGGGGTCCAATTAATTAGGTAGTCAGCCAAAGAGGAATTTCAAATAAGACACTGTTCAAAAGTCTTCGCGAATGAGGGACCCATTTAATAATTAATATTCAAATAATCAAAATTAACTTAAATTTTAAGTTCTAAGATAACGTTTTAATACGCCTCCAACTTCCAACGCACTTTCCCTCTAAAAAGACGTTATAGCCAGGGCCGGAAATAAGCACAGGACACTGGACATTGTCCAATAAAATTTTAAAATGTCCCATAATTTTTTTAAAAACGAAGGGGGTCACTGGACATTTTGACCTATAAATTTTCCGAAGTTTTGATAGCTTGACAATGGAGAAGGACACCATTTTTGCACACTCCAGTGGACAATGTCCTATAAATTTTCCAGTCAAACCGGGGGTCACTGGACACATGTCCGATAACAAATTTTTCTTATTTCCGGCCCTGGTTATAGCAACAGAACGCGGAGCAGACGAAACCCTTGAGCATAGATAATTATCTATGCCTTGAGAGCAGGCTAGGAAATAAGACAGGTTTACAGGTCAAAAACCAGTTTATTAATAGCTTGGACCACTTTTTTTTATTCAAAACGCGAGGGTCACTGGTCCCAATGACTAGTTTATTAATTCCTACTTTTATTAAAAATTGATATGGTGACCTCTTTAATTATTTTCGTTTTAACATAAATTTCGACTCCAGGAGTCCAGTTGTGTATACAACCCTAAGCCGAGAGAGATCTTTTTAGAAGAGAGAACGACCACAAGTCCTGGGACCAGTAGAAAAATAAATTGGGGAAGGGTCACTGGTCCCGGGACTAGTTTCATATTTAAGACATCAGGGGTCACTGGTCCGGAGGACTAGTTCAGAAATAAACCTTATTTCCAAGCCTGCTTGAGAGACTTCAAGAACAGGGGCGGAAATGAGTAAATACTTTAATGTAGTATTCTCTACCAGGGCTCTACATAAGGATATTTTTTTTAGTAGTCAGCCTGACTAGTGAGCCCCCTATCCCAATTTTTTTTAGTAGTCACTGACTAGTGAGCCCCCCTATCCCAATTTTTTTTAGTAGTACCAGGAGTTCATAATAACCCGAAGTACGAAACTGGTTAAAAAGCCCGTAACAACAAAGTTTCGCCGTAAAGCTCAGCGGATTCATACACCGCTTAACTCCCAAAGAAATAGTTACCCCATTTTTTACCGCCCACGCGCATTAACTTAAACACTTCCGGTTTAGCACTATTTTTATCTTGTGATTTTGGGAACGAAAATGCCTCAAGTCTGCTTCTGTCGGAACGGTGTAAATTAAGCCTTGGCTAAGAAGTTGGCTTTTAGTCGCGGTTTCTAGTTTTCTATAAAACATTTAAACGATCGTCAATAATATTTTACTGTGATATGTGTGAGTGAGAATTCCGTGGTTATATTAAAACGGTTTGGACAAATTTATTCGCAGTATCTTTAATATAAGAATTGCAACGTGTTTCTACGTCCACTATAGTCGCCATTTTTCTTAACGACGGAGATCCCAGCCAACGGAAGTTTTGGAACGAAAACCAAGGAGCATAGATACCACTATGATATACTGTAAGGTTGTATGTCCATAAACAGGCTAATCTTTTCTATGCGCAACGACAGAATCTTGCTGTTCGCGATTTTTACCATTAGCTCTATGGCTAGTTTCATACTTCCCCCCGAAGGGGGGTTATTATGAACTCCTGGTAGTACGAATATTTGGGACATTTTTTTTACTAGTCAAGTTGACTAGTGAACCCCCAGATTTCGATTTATTTTAGTAGTCAAGCGGAGCCCGTATCTCTATGGCGGAGCCTCCGAAATGAACTAGGCCCATGCATGTCAAATTTTATGTGGGGAAATATCCAGTTTGTTAAAAAAAATATTTTCACCATAGATGGCGCTAATTTCACCGTTGTGACAGGGGTCTTCCCTAAATTATCGTTGATATTTTAGGGGTCAGTCATAAAAGTTTTATGATAGAGCAAAGTTTCATTCTAAAATTAACTTAAATGTTTTTGGGGCTATCCACTTTTTATTGAATCTTTCGGTTAGATTGTATTGATTACAACAAAATAAATTATTTCAATTAAAATAATTCAGTAAGAGTAATAAAAACGTATACTTACAATCCGCGACCTTGGCCCAAATACTTAAGCAGTCGACAGGGTCACGGGGTTGAACTTTGTTTACTTTACGGCCGTGTAAGCGCCCCCAAGCGGGAAAACACGGCGAACTAAATTAGTTAAAAAAATATTCTCGCTTCGCCACACGCATGGGCCTAGTTCATTTCGGAGGCTCCGAGTCAAGGCGTTTTTTTTTTAGTAGTCAAATGCCTTGACTAGTGCCTTATGTAGAGCCCTGGTAAAACACAGAAGTTACGAAACACAGGCCCTAAACTTCGGGTTAATCTTCTTCGATCAAAACTTTATTAAAAGAATCGAAAATTCTCCAAATCGTTTGGAAGCTAGGCCTAAATTTAATCCGTAGTTTTAATGGTCAGGGGCTTAAGGGATGTAAAATCGTACGAGTGTCGCTTGACACTACAGCCAAGGGTTAAGAGGGTCTTCATCTTCAGCAACATTATGTCAAAGGCGAATGTTTAGCAATATAGACTCAATTAAATTGATATCTTTAAAGCATCTAATTTGGGTCCATGACTCAAAAGCGTCTGGCCTACTTCGATCGCTGGAATTTAGCGAGTGACCAGGGAGAAAACATGTAAGATGGAGAGGCAGTGATGATGGGCGATCTGCGGCAAAGGAAAGTCTCCCAAAATACCTTGCGCACGCCCCCTACCCTTCGGCAGGCGATTATTAAGGGCTTCCACGTAGCGCTATTGTATAGATCTCTTCAACGTAAAGAAACGTGTAGGCAGCCCTCAGAATCGGGACGTACAGACGGTACAGCGAGGTTGATACATTGCCGTCTTTGCGCGCTCTCATGATACAAAAAGACTACAGCGCAGGTGCTAAAAAGCGAGATGGAAGGCACTGTTTATCCCCCGTGTCTTTCCCTTTTAGTTACTTCGAAATGGTCTATTTGTATGAGAAATAGCTTTTTTCGGTTAAGACACAGTGGGCATCCTCGACGTTTCTGAACCGTACGACAAAAAGACTACGGCGCATTCGCCAAAAAGCGAGATGGAAGGCAAAGTTTTACCCCCCGTGTTTTTCCCTTTTAGTTACATCGAAATAGTCTATTTGTATGAGAACTAGCTTCTTTTTATTACGACACAGGGAGCATCCCCGACGTTTCTGAACCGTACGACCCTATCAAAACGCTTAACATGCTGGGAAGACCTTTTTGCTGTAGGTGGAGGTACAGACTGCAACGTTATAATATATATGGAGGTTGCTACTCCATCCCTCTCTCTCCTTCAAGTACTGAATAAATTCGAGATAACGCCCTTCAAACGTCTTTAAGACTGAACCTTTTATTGGATTAAATTTAACTTTGAATTTAATTCTCGATTAGGAACGATTTAAACAATGCATCGTAGGCTAGGTTCTTAATGCCGTTCGTATATGTATATAGCTAAAATAATGGAACTCGACGTTAAAGCATTCCCTTGATTGTACGCTAAATCAGATGTTCACAATTAGAAGTGAAACGATACCATCCAGTTTGGTCAATTGGTGTTGAAACTAGTTTGAAAATTACCTGTCGATTAGACTTAGAAAGCGGTATTAGTACTGTCAAAAGTCTATAAGATATGTTCCATAAGTATGACGCTTCCTTCACTTCGTAATGTTAGAGACTTACTGAGAGCTAGTTCGAGAACGACAAGCGAGAATTGACTACACTTGGTTTTGCAGTCCTAACTTAAGCCTTTGACAGCGCCTCACCAGACATCTATGACGTTCCTGCACCTACGTCACTTCATGACAAACTCTCAGTAACCAGTGACAAACTTATGGAACATTTCTTAGGAACTTATGATACTATTAAAGCTACAGTTGGCCCTAAAGAAACCAAGAAATACTGAACTAATGGAGCAATGTTAAAAAATCTCTTCCTTTTAATTTCCAAGAGCAAGCGAGACTATCGTAAATTTATAATTGGACATACAGCTCGCAGACATTTCCGAGTCTTGGATCTAAATATTAAAGCTATGTTGTAAATGGTCCTAAGTTTTTGAAATTGGGGCAGAAGTACCATGCAGGATAGAAAATAAATTGAAACTATTCGCGATCTAAACGAGTCTAATTAGGAAGACTTCCTTTCGAATATGGCTCGCTGTTCTCCTTCAAAGAATTCCGTTTACGCATCACGTGATCATTGTTGGCAAAGTTGGGGACACGACTAGTACGCGGAAAAAGTAGTATCTTCCTTGAGTGGTTCTTCGTTCTTTTCCTAACACATTTGTTGCCCATATCAGGGTTCATAGAACCTTTGGTAAACCTCATTTCCAGGTGTGTTAGAGGATATTTCCTAGGCATAAGAATACTTCACGCCCCTGCATGTCAAACCTGACAAATGTTCCAAAACAAATATGTCAACAAATTATTTGTTTGCCAAATCCATGCAAGTTTGAATGAACCCTGATATATTATCTGAAAGAGACTCAGCTGGGGAAAGGCATTCTCTCAGTAGGACTTCGAGATGATAATAATAATAATAATAATCAAGCTTTATTGCGTGTCCCAGTGGACTATATTTCAACGGGTCACGATTTCAATGCATAGAGAGGTGGTGACTAGTCCCTATGCCACAGCCAACTGACAGCTTCCAATACTAACTAATACCATTAACCTCAGCAAGTTTTGATGGAAAGGAGAAACTGGGTAATACCGCGGAGGAAAACTCCTTTAACAAGTGTGGAGAGAACTTGAAAACCCTACGCAGAAGGGTTGGTACCCTGGTTTTTTCACCCGATGCCACAGTCCGGGATCGAACCCGGAACCCTCTTGCTGCGAGGCGAAAGTGCTAATAATAAAAGTTGCGATTTCTGATACTTCATGCAGTCAATTGATAAACCTCACTCTTATCGTTTGTTTCTTTAAGTCTTGGTCCAAATCAAGTAGATTTTATATAATATAGTGTAAGTAATTGTCCTCGATGAAGACTATTACTTCATTAAACCAACTTTCAGCTTTATAGTGCGTAAATGGCGTAAATCCATTCTTGAACTGTAACAGGCCTCTTACGGTGGATGAATGGATGCGCAGAGTTCGGCATGCAGACCCCCATCTAAAAAGGTACGCGGAAAGACTAATAGGATTCGAAGTCATCTTTGCCATCGCTTAGATGGTTATCTAATAAAAGCCGTTATCCATCGATTTTGGTCCCATGTTTAGAGGGGGAAAAGGTTACACCCGCTTTCCTCTTTAAGGGGAGGGATAGATAGATGGTGGATGGTATTGGACAGTTAGGGACGTGCGGGGGAGAACAATGATGCAAAATTGACTGATCACTATAAACGGCCACGCGTCTCTCTCTCCTCCTTGCCTTCTATTCTCGCTTCGCTTTGGGTTTACCGTTATAGCAGCAAAGACCTGGTGGAATAATTAAGATATCGGAGTCTACAAGCATGATGATAACCAGAAACTATAAGATTACGGCCCGTTCAGAGTTACTCATCAACTTCATCAACAACAGTTTCAAATCCGATTCCTTTCTTTGGTTGGCTGAAACTTTGGAACATCATGACACTATTGGCCAGTTTTTGCGGGAAATTCGGGAAATACAATCCATTTTTGAACTAATTAAGGTCTTCAATTCTTTAAAATTGTTCCGGTAAGTTTTATTATAAATTTAAAGCGTATAAAAACCACTAATTAAATTAATCATGGTATAACCAGTTACAGGGTTAAAAACCCGTGTTTTATTGGGGTTTTTTGCGTTTTATTGGAATTGCATATATATAGTTGAGTGAATTGTAGTATTTGTCACAGAGACCTGCACGGGCCGAGTTTTTCAGGCCCGACCCAAGCCCGGCCCGGTTTTAGCATTTTAAATAAGCCCGAAACCCGGCCCGAGTCCGAGTTCATAGTTGGTTTTTCGGCCCGGTCCGGCCCGGCCCGTTACATGCATTAACCAAGCCCGGCCCGGCCCGACCCGACACATTGCATGAATTGAACAGGCCCGGCCCGGCCCGGCCCGTTACACGTAGTTCAGTTGAAATTTTTATATTTTTTTTACATAAAATCAATGGTTTGAATTCATATTTGCTTTAGCGTCGTGTATTTTTAATTTCTTTTCATAATTGTTCGTTACATTTGTCCTTAGAAGCGTATACTCATTTAAATTATCTTTCATTTGAACTTTGGATTAAATGATAATCAAGTTCGGCCCGGCCCGAATTTTTAAAAATGAACATAAGCCCGGCCCGGTCCGGCCCGTTAATTTCGAAAATTTTAAAAGCCCGACCCGGCCCGGCCCGTTAATTTCCAAAACTTTAAAAGCCCGACCCGGCCCGGCCCGATACAATTTTCAAAAGTGGAAAGCCCGGCTCGGCCCGACCCGATCGGGCCGGGCCTCGGGCCGGACCGGGCTTGAGCCCGGCCCGTGCAGGACTCTGATTTGTCATGGGTTTTCTGTCCCTGTGCCCCGATAGAAGTTAAGAAGATTCGAAAAAAAAAACTGGTTTTATTGGGGTTTTTTATATTTAGAAGCAGAGTGAATTGTAGAAATTATCATGGGTTTCCTGTGTCCCGATAAAAGGTTCGAAAAAACCCGGTTTTTATTTAGAAAACCGCAGCCCACCAGATTTCACTAGGTTTTATTGGTTTTTGATATTTGGCAGTAGAGTGAATTGTAGTAATTGTCATGGGTTTACTGTGCCCCGATAAAAGGTAAAAAGGTTCGAAAAAAGCTGGGTTTTATTTAAAAAAACCGCATCCCACCGGGTTTCACTGGGTTTTATTGGTTTTTTTTACGTTTAGAAGTTGAGTGAATTGTAGTAATTGTCATGGGTTTCCTGTGCCCCGATAAAAGGTAAGAAGGTTCGAAAAAACCCGGTTTTTATTTGAAAAACCGCAACCCATCGGGTGTCACTGGGTTTTATTGGTTTTTGATATTTGCAGGTAGAGTGAATTGTAGTAATTGTCATGGATTTTCTGTGCCCCGATTAAAGGTAAGAAAGTTCGGAAAAAAAAACCCGGGTTTCATTTAAAAAAAAACCCAGTCCATCAGTTTTCATTGGGTTTTATTGGTTTTTTTTGTTTAGGAGTTGAGTGAATTGTAGTAATTGTCAATGCTTTTCTGTGCTTCGATACAAGACCCTTGAACCAAACCAGATCTAGGCACGTTTTATAGAGCCAAAACTGATCAAGGACTGTTGAAATTGGAGACACCAATGCGAACGTGTCACTTTACGTGGAAACTCGGGTATAGTCTAAGGAAATGAGAAAGGTCTAAAACGACTTCCTGTTAGCAGTTAGTCTAACAAGACTGACTGAAACTTCCTCGCGCAAGCATCGCTGCTCTGATGAACTCGCGAGTTAAATTAGCGTACGCCGAGAATCGCCAACTTCCATCAACATCACGGTTCCATGCTAGGCCTGTTTCGAACGGCGTGGCGTTCAGAGTTCAGACTATATACAAATCTAGATAAATTCAGGCATGGTTCAGGCATATACCATAAGTTTATCATGCCTCTAAGTACACAAATACAACTGGGCATCTTCCGCAGGCTACTGTGACGTCAGAACTCGTATAGCGCTAAGATCCGAAGAGAGAAAATTTCGAAATTTCTGTCGCGGTGCAGCCACCAAGCGGTCGAGACGATTACTAAATGGGTCACATGATAAAAAATTATCCAATGGAATAAAAGAGATTTTTACGTTACGTATAGGCAGGCATTGGGAGGGGGAACGAATTTTACTTAAGCAACCCCAAATCCCTCTCTCTCTCTCGTGAGATAGAGGCGGTTTCAGTCCTGAAACATTCTAAAAGGGATAAAAGAAACGCTAGGCTAGGCAGTACAATTTTGTACTGAAATTGAGGTGATAAATGATACGGAGAGAGTATAGGGTTTCATTAAAGGGAGCCAGACAAACAGTATTGCCATAGGAGTAGCAGCCATTTCTTTACTTAGAGGCATTATAAACTTATGCATATACCTATAGTCCTATACACCCCTACGAGAGGAATTACTCGCAGGATTTAGCATACAATACGCGCGAGACGATCTAGGCGAATTAAAGTCAAACTGCTAAGGAATGAGCGATTCAGATTCATCTATAAGTTAAACATCGAACATCGTTTACGGAAATTGATTAACCACGAAGTAATAATTATAATAATAGGTAGACAAAGTATCTAAATTTAATACTTAGATCTAGATAATGAGGAAGAATGAATGATTTAAACATCATGTCTAATTTTAATCGCTTTCGAATGGTAAAAATAGAATCTGAAATGCTAATTAAACACACCAACACATTTAAAGAGTGCCAAAAAAGCTTACAGAAGCTCAGCTCTATGCCTACACTCTGCAAACCTACCGAACGAACCTGCAAATTCTCTGACGTTCCCATGGTTTCCCTGACCTTTATCTACTATTTTCCCTGACGTTTTTAAGCCAAATTGTCACCGCACAATTTCGATGTCTAGTCAAACGTGAACTAGCTAAAATATCACCCAGCTGGATTATTTATCAACTTCAATCAAATTCCCTAACTTAGTTGAATCCTTAAAATTCCGTGACCCTTTAAGTTTTGACCTATTTTGAAATTCCATAAATTTCCAGGTTTTCCCTGACACGCGGCAACTATAGCTATTACAAATATCATAAGTTTATAAGATATGTACCATAAGAATGACACTAACTACACTTCGTGATGCTAGAAACTTACAGCTCGAGCTAGTTACTAGAGAACGACAAGCGAGAATTGACTACACTCGGTTTTGCAGTCCATCTTCCTATTTAGTCTGTTCTAAGCATTTGATAGCGCCTCACCAGGCGTCGCTTTATAAGAATCTATGACCTACGTCACTTCATGACAAGCTCTCAGTAACAAGTGACAAACTTATGGAACATGTCTTATAAGATGTTGCAAATATAGATATTTGGTATAGGATAAAATTCTTCTAAAGCTTGCAGAACATTTACCACCTCTGACCATATGGTTTACTAAATATGCCTATCTCGATAAATTAATCAAAAATTTCTTAAAATATGATTCTACAATTTTGTATGACCTAGAAATTGAAGTTGTGGCTCATTAAGGAATGAAGAATAACTAGGCCTAGTTTCCTTGGAATCATAGAGTTAATCTACTACTGACGCTTAATACCAGTTGGTGGAAGAGAGAGAGAGTGTGTGAGTGAGATTTGTATCTCTCCCATCACTTTCCCCTTCAATTGGTAGGCAATCGGGCTAATTGCGCAGTTTCGTCGTAGGCTAAGTTCTCGTAAAGCTTCCCCTTGGTTCGTTTTTCCTCCCTCTCTATACTCCCCAACGCAATCGCGCCCGATTGATCTTCGACGAAACGGGTTGAACTCTCCCGTAACCCCCCGTAGCTCGGATTAGAAATGTAGATATTAGGCCTAGATCGGAGAAGCAAACAGCAAGACATACGCACCCATTGGGTAACGTAAATAATGCATTAGCTTATAGAGTATCGTAAGCATGCCTAAGGGAGTTTCCATATTAGGTATAGACGATAACGAAGAGAGGTTAAGTGGATAATCGGTCTTTGATCATATACAATTTCTAAAATCAAAACATTATAAAAAAATAACATTTTAATACAATTCAATGCCTTTAGGGGTAAGTTAAGACGGCGAATCTATAGGGGCTAATCTATTTCAGATTCTCTGTACAGAGTTAACATATTTGTAATCAGTTTAACCATGTGGTATAAGACTCTAAGATTTCCAAGCTTGTTACTGATAAGTCTGCCATAATTTAATTGGTCAAACTAAGGGCAATTGTCCAAGAACATCGAGTTCACAGCATTTACTTTCGGAGATATGACCTCCCAAACAAGGAAATAGTAATAACACATGTGGAATAATTAGCTTTACATTACCAGCGTACACCGAACACTTCTGCTAGATAACGGTTCATTAACGTTCCTAGATTGAACAGTATTGAACTCTGATATGTCTTACTTCAAATGTGAGATCATTTCCTTCTTTTAGGGGCCAATGTTTGGGAGTCCATATCGCCGGAACTAAATGTTGTAGACCCCATGCTCTTTTACATTTCTCACTCAATTTGAACTTGAATTTTTGGCAGACTTATCAGAAACACCCTGTATATATGAGGGCGAACAGTTACATCATTACAAAAACAGAAAAACTTCAAATACTCTGAACATCGCGAGAGTTCTAGGAGTTTAGAGGCGGAATAGTATTAACTGTGTGTACACTTCTTGGTTTTCTTGAAACTCATCGGACAGACTTGCTCTCAAAATGACAAATGATGAGTGTAATAAGATAGGAAATTAGACGTAAAATCAGAAGTAAACATTTCTGGAAATCATGAATTAATTCCTTTTGAAATCTCTATTGAATTCTCTTTCGAAGTCAGTTGAAGTCGTTGATAAATTTACTTTAAAGTTAGGGTAATTTCAGATCCCTAAGCATGCTGTAGCATTCGAAAATCTTCATTGGTAATAAAGAACTAATTTGATAAGAATGGAATCTCACCATTTCATAAGTACCCTAAAACAACGTTGCATCGAGGGATTTAATTTATTCATAAAATGTTTGACTTAAATGATGCAAGTTCCCGTCCCCGGCGCATTTAACGATGACGGCTTGAGCTAACGAGTGACATAAATTTCCGGTTAACTAATGCCATGAATGTTTGATAAATCCATAACTCTGTTCCCCCGAAATTTGGGACGACAATATGAAAATAAAATAAAAATGGGAAAACCAAGGAGTGAGGTGAAATTTATCGACCCTAGCTGACGGACAGAACATAATCATTTCGTAATTTCATTTAAAGTGGGTTTTGAAGCAATATTTTAATACGATAATGGCTACAGACATTCCATTGGAATAAAAGATTCAAAATGATCCCAAAGCGATGAGAGGAATTGTTATGGAACACCTCTCATCACTCTGACAGAAGAGTCTAGAACCGTTCGTTATCTTTAATTACTCGCTTAGAAGTTCACGTAGAATATTAACAACAGTGGTAGGGCACGGAATACGTAGAAATTTCATGGATGATTCAGATCAAAATTCGAGGATATAATTCAGGCAAAGGCTTCGGGAACGACGTATAGGCAAAGGTTTCGGGAACGACGTATAGGCAAAGGTTTCGGGAACGACGTATAGGCAAAGGTTTCGGGAACGACGTATAGGCAAAGGTTTCGGGAACGACGTATAGGCAAAGGTTTCGGGAACGACGTATAGGCAAAGGTTTCGGGAACGACGTATAGGCAAAGGTTTCGGGAACGACGTATAGGCAAAGGTTTCGGGAACGACGTATAGGCAAAGGTTTCGGGAACGACGTATAGGCAAAGGTTTCGGGAACGACGTATAGGCAAAGGTTTCGGGAACGACGTATAGGCAAAGGTTTCGGGAACGACGTAGGCAATAGTTTTGGGAACGACGTAGGCAAAGGTTTCGGCAACGACGTAGACAAAGGTTTCAGGAGTGACGTAGACAAAGACTTTAGGAAAAACAAGACAAATATTTATGCGATATTTTCAAAATATTTACGGCCAATTATAATTTGTTTTCAACCAAACTTAAGCAAAGTTATGAAAAACATTTATAGCAGCTGCAATCAGAGCGAAAATGAAATATTCATTAAATAAGATAAAATGCCATCAACGCTGAAAACAAATTGAGTTTCATCCTCCCTTGAAAACGAGCCCATTTTCTTAATCATTACGCTTTGCATGAGTTAGTTAACTAGGAGGAGGGAAAATAGAAGAGATACTTCTCTTAGTGAAAAACTCGTTAAGGGTAAAAAGGTCGTGGTTGGGAACTCTGGATACACAATAACGGGGGGGGGGAGGAGAAAGAGATGACGATGAAGTTCTTAATTATGACAACGAAGAGGCTTGCCCCCCTCCCTCCATATTTCCGAGGCATTCTTTGTCCTCGCAAAAACAGGGGCTATGTAAGGGACGTTGAGGAGAGCGTATACAGAACGCTTCCCAGGCTATTGTCAATTTTTTAGGAGCCTCTTTTAGCGTGTTTTTAACCGTAGGGTTGGTACGCGTGAGGGGTGGCCAAGGGATAACATACTTTCACCATTGTTTCCAGAGCAAGCAGCCAAAGAGGCCAAGGTAAGGAAACAATGAGTAATAAAATTATAACAGCTAGTCGGAAGTTTTCTTGATTGTTAAGTAGAGTGAGGTCAGCATTTGCAAATTAACAACCGCCCTGGAATTCAGCCCGCGGTGTTTTCTATGAAATTAGAAACAAAACTATTGAAATTAAAATCTAAGTTCATCTAAGACCAATCAAAGAATTTTCTTTATATTGTCTTAAATATCCATAGATATTCAATTATGTAACCTTTGAACCGAAGTACCCAATTCATTCAATACAACACAAAACTTGGAAAATGGTTTTAATTAGAAAATTAACTATCATCGCTTAGAAACAATGTTGTTGACATTATAATATTTGACCTGATAATCCCCAGATTGATCAGTTTTACAATGGATCGAAGATTCTAATTAAGATTATAGATCGTAATAGACTACGCATTAAACTTGAAGGAAAGAGAGATGAAGTCGAACCTCCATACCTATAACCATAAGTTTATAAAATGTTCCATAAGTATGACACTTCCTATACTTCGTAATGCTAGAGACTTAAGGCATGGATGAAGGATGCGCGTGAAAAACACTCGACGCTCAACAGGATGTGCAACTCCCTATACTAAAAAGTAGACAAGTCGATACTAGCGCCGCCTGGATATCAGCGCCGGAAACAGGGTAAGAAATAAGGCGGTGGCACTGGGCAAATGACCAGTTTAAAAATTGCTTTGACCAGTTTATTTATTAACTGCCAGGGGGTCCAGTGGTCACCGTGACCACTTTTTAAATTCCCCTTCTTTAGTAAAAAATAAATTCCCAGTAGGCTTAGTGGGTTATAGGAATTAATACATATAAAACAAATAGACAGTATATAAAACCTAGAACCACTTCAGGGCAGCTCTGACTTTATGCAAAAACATCAAGTGGTCATTGACCAGTTTTTTAATTGAAACCCTTGGGCTCTACTGGTCAAATGACCAGTTTAAAAAAATTCCTTATTTCTCGCCCTGGCCGGAAACCCTCGTGGGAAAAATAAAATAGACTACAACGTTATAGCATGAATTTATTCATTAACATGAATATATATCTGCATTGACAAGTTAAACTACATATTCTGGGATGGGAGGGGCTTAGTTTGCGTGACGTCAGAGAATCTCCGGCGGTTTGTTTTTAAAGCTTAAGCTCTTGTCATGCGAAAGGCTAGCTATGCTTGTAAATTGATCAGCTACTGCATTTATTTTACCTCCAACAGCAGCAAAAAACCCAGCATGATCAATTCTCACCATTTCTGATGTTGGTAGTTAATTTTCAACCTTTTTCTTTATGGCCAAGGCTTAACACTTTACCAACAGTTTTCAGTTTTAGATTCGGAAAAACACTGTACGCACTTTACTTTTTATTTATTCACGTATCGGCGATCATTTTTTAATGTTCAGTTGACACAGTTTAGTAAAGCTAACCGAAAATTGTATCCTTAATACAATTTTGTTAAACTGGTCTTCTGCTGTTCGAACTTCCAGGTGTCTCGATTTTGATTGGCTACCGCGATGACGTTAAACGCGTTTGTAATAGAGAGGTCCCTCCCATCCCTGAATAACATGATAGAAAGGCTAATGATACACATATATATTCATGTTAATGAATAAATTCATGGTTATAGGTACGGAGGTTTCCACTCCATCCCTCTCTCCTTCAAGGTGAAATATCTAGCAGCAAAGGGAACTGACGGAGCCTGTAGGGACCTTCTATTACTTTTCAAGCCGCCATTTTTAAATATGGTGGCAAATTGAACCCCAAAACCCATGAAAGCGTTTATAGAATATAAAAAAACAAGTATGCTACATAATTGTGAAACACGCGGACATTATTTCATATATAGAATGTTTCTCTACATTAATAACAACCATTTTTCAAGGTGACTGCAGATTGGTGAAATCTTTCTTATACCGTACCTATACTATTTAAGAGTACGTTCCTGCAAGTTTTCAGCCTTCTTGGTAAAGTATTTTCTTCAGTCAGGCGTTTGCTTTCACTTTTATAGATATTAGAATATTTCAACCTTAAATTCACCAGCATGTCTAACCAAGAAGTGATATCTAGTTTATTAGGGAGGTTTTATTCGCCAAATTTCCAGCTTTATCTCCAGTCCAAACGTAGGTCCGGAGTTAATCCCCGCCTCTAAATTACAACCAGCATTTCATTGGTTCTTGAAAACTCACGTAATGACGAAAATTATGTATTTTCCGACTGAGGAGAGGCGAAATAGCCCGGCCTCCTTTTACATCCCCCCCTT